>NC_058080.1:325369110-325583787 GCF_014858855.1 Bufo gargarizans
GATAAGTGAGTAGTGAGTAGATCAGTCCCATTCACTTCAGTGTGATGGCTCTGATCTACTCACTTGACTAGGAAGGAATTGACCCATTGAAGCAGTGGCGTAGGGTTCGCCATAGCAACCATAGCAGTGGCTATGGGGCCCTACGCCACTGGGGGCCCGCCCGTCCGGACCGCATAATTATTATTATTATTTTTTATACATTACAGCACTCACAGGCAGCCGGCAGCAAGCAGCCAGGGCCGACCGCCCGCCCAGTGTAGTGGGCGGGGCGCGGGCGGTCCGCGGCTCGACCTGGAGAACATGAGGTAGGCCGGCGGATGCGGTGGAGGGGGCCGGAACGGGGGCGTAGCGGAGGCGGGGCCAGGCTGGCACCAGCGCTGCCCGCAGACCGCAGTGCAGGAAAGGAATGAATTTCCCCGCCCCCTCCACCGCCTGAGTCCGCCTCCTGAGTCCTCCCACCCAGTCCCTCTAGTTAGTAGGAGGCGGACTCAGGCGGTGGAGGGGGCGGGGCCAGGCCGGGGGCGGGGCCAGGCCGGGAGGGGGGGGGGAAGCAGCGCATCATGGCAGAGGGCGAAGGGAGGCACAACAAGCAGCATGCTGCGCAGCACTTTTCAGGTATGTGCCTGGGCCCCTCTCCCCCCTTGCCTGCTGCTGCAGCTGCACTAGTACACAGTGGTTCTGGGGCCTCTCTGGGCATGAGGAAAGAGGAGGGCAGGACAGAGTCAAAGTAGTTAACCCTTTCCTCCTCTCCAAGTCTGTCAAGTTCACAGACTTGGAGGTAAGGCCAGGTACAGCAGCAGGCAAAGTTCTAAGTGTAAAGCCATGGCAGGCTGCAGCATGTAGCTGCCACAGGCTGCCATCCCAGTCCCACCAGCCTCCTATATAATAAAATGCCTTCATCTGCTTCTGTTATAATACAGGAGGCTGGCAGATGCTGGGATCACCACCTGGCAGCTGCATGCTGAAGCCTTCGTCATGTAGCTGCCAGGTAGCCAGATCACAACCTCTGCCCATGCTTCCTCTGCCAGCCAACTGTACTATAGCATGCGGTACGTGGCAGCCTCCCCTCTCTGCTTGCGGTTGCGCCATCTACTAGTGCTTATTATGGTACTCTTTTAAGTTGCATATACACAAATGTGATGCCAGGATGGTTCTGGGCTGGCATCAGGTGCATGCATATGTGTGTCATAATAAGCACTAGTATATGGCAGAGCAGCGGAGGCAGAGAGGGGAGGCTTCCACGTACCGCATGCTATAGTACAGGAGGCTGGCAGAGGAAGGAGTGGGCAGAGGTTGGGATGAAAGTTCCAATCACCCCATTTCACAGTGTTTTAAATATAGGTAAATAAACATTTAAAAAAAGCATTGCCATGTCCAAAAATGTCTTCACTATTAAATATAAATAATTTTAATTCAAAAAGGGTACCAATAAAAACTACAATTCATCCACTTGAAAAAAAGCTTCAGCTTTTTAGGCAGAAATCCCCCCAAAAAGTTTTAGCTGTCAAAAAATGGTGAAACAAAGACAAATAGGTTTTTTCAAAGGTTTTATTTTAAGTAAGGGTCCATTCACATGTCCGTTGTTCTGGGTCCGCATCCGTTCCACAATTTTGCGGGACACAGGTGCAAACCCATTAATTTCAAATAAGATGGAACATGTCCTATTCTTGTCTGCAATTGCGGACAAGAATAGGCATTTCTATCATAGGGAACTATCAAAATGCGAAACGCACACGGCTGGTATCCGTGTTTTCCGGATCCGCATTTTGTGGACCGCAAAACACTTGCGGACGTCTGAATGGACCCTAAGGGAGGGGGGCCCTGTAAAAAATTTTTGCTGTGGGGCCCAGTCAGTTCTAGTTACGCCCCTGCATTGAAGTGAACGCAACAGCAGAGTTGCAATTACAGAATGGAGAACAAAGCTCTTGTATAAGCACTGCATTCTCTTCAAACAGTGGAACGATGGGGGTTCCGGCAGTCGAATGCCTGCCAATTGAATATTAATGACCTATCCACGCTCTTTAACCCCTTAGTGACCACCCATACGCCTTTTTATGGCGGTCACTAAGGGGCCGCTGGAGAGAGGGGGCCTGGCTCTCACATGAGAGCTGCGGTCCTGCTTTAACAGCTCAGACCGGCAGGAGTGCTGATCCGGGCTGTTTAACACATTACATGCCGTGGGCAATGGCGCCCGCTGCATGTAAATTGCTGACAGAGGGAGCGGACTCCCTCTGTCTCCCATCGGCACCCCGCAAATGCGATCGCGGGGTGCCAATGTGTGAAGGCTGGCTGGGGTCTCATGTAGGCCCCAGACCAGCCTTGAGTAATTTTCAGCAGGCTGCGCCTCTCTGGCACAGCCTGCTGGTGAATGTCAGAATAGCAGTGACATTAAAATGCAATGCACTATAGAGATAATGCATTGCATTTTAAAACCAATCAAAAATCTGTCTGTTATAGTCCCCTTGTGGAGTATTTAATCAAAACAACAATTTGCAAATAAAAATCTCCTCCATATGTTTGGTATTGCCGCATCCATAATGATCTGGACTACATAAATATCATGTAAATTATCCCCTATGGTAAACGCCATAAAAAATAAAAAATAAATAAAAAAAAAGACAGAATTGCTCATTTATTCTTAGTTGCCACCAGAAAAACGTAATAACAAGCGCTCAAGAAGCGCCATTTACTCCAAAATGAAACAAAAATTTTAAAAGCTATGGGTCTTGGGAAGCGGCAATGCAAAAACATTTTTTTCTTTTAATAAAAGGGGTTTATTGCAAAAAAGTAGTAAAACATAAAAAAAACTATGTGTATTTGGTATCATTGTAATCGTACTGACCCAGAGAATAAAGATATTATGTTATTTATACCGAAAGAATGCTGTCAAATTTATACCGTAAAAACTCAGTGCCAGTATAGCTTTTTTTCCCCTCATCTCCTTCCCCGAAAGAGTTAATACAAGTTAATCAGAAAGTTATGTGTACCCCAAAATGGACCCATTAAAAACTACAACTTGTCCTGCAAAAAACAAGCCCTCATAAAGCTATATAGATGGGAAAATGAAAAAAAGTTATAGCTCTTGGAACACGACGTTGAAAAAAAAGGAGAAATACTTGGTCAGTAAGGCCAAATACATGCTGGTCACTAAGGGGTTAAATAGAGCCATGGGTGATCAGTCATGCAATGCAAAAGGATTGCATTTTGAACACAAAAACACTTTCTGGTAGAAAAACATATGTTCAAAATCACATTCTCTACCCAATACAGTAACCAATATAAGCAGATTACTATTATACAGAAATACTTACCCCTATTATATCAAGATCCTTATTTAAATCCGATATTACAAAATGTTTGCAGGTTTGTAGATAGAAAGAGGTTGTCAATAGGAAATATACTATCCCCCACATGTATAGCAGATCGCTAAACACACAAAGATTGAGATTTACACTAGTGTGCTTTATGCAAACACATTGATAAAACGTTTCTCCTTACTCCCCAACATACTGGCATTTACTCATGTTGTTTACAAGGTATACTGCAACACATGTACATTACAATATATTGGATGCACCGCCATAAATTAATAGCCAAACACATTCATGGTGCTTCCTTACAAAATATTTCCAACATGCCCACTTTATCAGGAGCTTCCAGATCTTTTAAACAAAAACATGGAAGAAAAACTGAGTCTCTAAGGAAAGAGTTAAGCTAAAAAGAGGAGGTGATAAAAATGCGTCACACCAGAGAAACACACAGTACTGGATTTTAGTTATGAATACTACTGTTCCCTCTCCGTACATATCATGTATTTTTACTAATATCTATTTTAGATTTGAGGAGCATCTTTGTATTGCATGCTATTACATATTGCTTAGGGCCCTTTCACACCTGCGTTCTTTTCTTCCGGCATAGAGTTCCGTCGTCGGGGCTCTATGCCGGAAGAATCCTGATCAGTTTTATCCTAATGCATTCTGAATGGAGAGAAATCCGTTCAGGATGCATCAGGATGTCTTCAGTTCCGGAACGAAACGTTTTTGGCCGGAGAAAATACTGCAGCATGCTGCGCTTTTTGCTCCGGCCAAAAATCCTGGTGACTTGCCGCAAGGCCGGATCCGGAATTAATGCCCATTGAAAGGCATTGATCCGGATCCGGCCTTAAGCTAAACATAGTTTCGGTGCATTGCCTGATCCGACGTTTAGCTTTTTTAGAGTGGTTACCATGGCTCCCGGGACGCTAAAGTCCTGGCAGCCATGGTAAAGTGTAGTGGGGAGCGGGGGAGCAGAATACTTACCGTCCGTGCGGCTCCCGGGGCGCTCCAGAGTGACGTCAGGGCGCCCCAGGCGCATGGATGATGTGATCGCATGGCACGTCATCCATGCGCACGGGGCGCTCTGACGTCACTCTGGAGCGCCCCGGGAGCCGCACGGACTGTAAGTATGCTGCTCCCCCGCTCCCCACTACTACTATGGCAACCAGGACATTAATAGCGTCCTGGCTGCCATAGTAACACTGAACGCATTTTGAAGACAGATACGTCTTCAAATGCTTTCAGTACACTTGCGTTTTTCCGGATCCGGCGTGTAATTCCGGCAAGTGGAGTACACGCCGGATCCGGACAACGCAAGTGTGAAAGGGCCCTTACCCATATGTTTAGGATATACATGCTTTACTATCCCATAGTGTGCCTACCATGCTCTGGGTTCGACATGCTACGTTCTTGAATAGGGCCAATTAAGGTCTATTCACACGGCCGCAAAATGGGTCTGTATCCGTTCTGCAATTTTGAGGGTGAGGACCTATTCATTTTCAATGGGGCCGGAATGTGCTGTCTGCATCCCCATTTGCGGATCCGCACTTCCGTTCCGCAAAAAAATAGAACATGTCCTATTCTTGTCTGCAATTGCGGACAAGAAAAGGCATTTTCTATGAGAGTGCCAGCAATCTGCGGTCCGCAAAATGCGGAATGCACATTGCCGGTGTCCCTGTTTTGCGGAGACGCAAAACACATAGGGACGTGTGAATGGACCCTTAGGCTACATGCACATGAATGTTTATTTCCGTGTCCTTTCCGTTATTTGTGCAGATAGGATGTGGACCCAAATGGGTCCGCAAAAACTACTGTCCGCATCAGTATGTACACGTTCCATAGCCCCGCAAAAAAGGTAGAACATGTCCTATTCTTGTCAGTTTTAGGCATTGTTATAATGGATTCGGAAAAAGAACGGATGGCATATGGATGTCATCCGTTGTTTTTTTTTGCGGATCCACAATTTGCTAACTGAAAAAAACACATATGGTCGTGTGCATGTAGCCATATTATGAGCTTCTACTCTGACACTGATTTTCACAATGGTTTCCTCACATTTTTCTATAGAGTCCTATATCTTTGCTACTTTTGTATTGTAACATCCTAAAAGGAAATATATATACTCTCTTTATATTTCCTTATCTGCATCCATTCCTGATTTTTTATTTAATTGTTATGGGTGTAAAATGCTGACCAGATCTGAATAAATGGTCCTTCTGGTATGCTTTCCTGGATCATTACATATGCAACATCTGCAATTAAATGCATTTTTTTTTATAATTTACGTTCCTCTGACATAAGTGAATCTGTCTTTGCAGAATTATCTAGGAAAATTGTTCCACAATTTGGCCAGAATTTGAGTCTATGACCTCTAACAGCAATGAGTTTTATGCTATCTATTTATTTTATTCTTTTTTAGAAATAAATTTACATAAATTTTCGGGTAGTTTTAAATGCAAGAATAATGCCATACAATTACCGGTATGTAGTATACAAACCACCTTCAAATGGTAGTATCTTAGTCAGTTCTTTGCATAGGTATATATAAGCATGATTGTTATTGGCTGTGGGGTTTGCAGGTAAATCTGCAGTATTAATGGCAAAGCATGGAGCCAATTAACAATCTATTAGGAAACAGCAACCACTTTATGTATGGTTTTGGACTGCATGTAGTTGCTGCAATGTAAGACCATACCCTATCTATAGTTAAATGAGTTAAAATGAGTAAGGCCTCTTTCACGCTTGCGTTGTCCGGATCCGGCGTGTACACCACTTGCCAGAATTACACGCCGGATCCGGAAAAACGCAAGTGAACTGAAAGCATTTGAAGACGGATCAGTCTCCAAAATGCGTTCAGTGTTACTATGGCAGCCAGGACGCTATTAAAGTCCTGGTTGCCATAGTAGTAGTGGGGAGCGGTACACTTACAGTCCGTGCGGCTCCCGGGGCGCTCCAGAATGACGTCAGAGCGCGCCATGCGCATGGATGATGTGTCCATGCGATCACGTGATCCATGCGCGTGGGGCGCCCTGACGTCACTCTGGAGCGCCCCGGGAGCCGCACGGACGGTAAGTATACTGCTCCCCCGCTCCCCACTACACTTTTCCATGGCGTCCCGGCAGCCATGGTAACCATTCAGAAAGCTAAACGTCGAATCCGGCAATGCGCCGAAACAACGTTTAGCTTAAGGCTGGATCAATGCCTTTCAATGGGCATTAATTCCGGATTCGGCCTTGCGGCAAGTCTTCAGGATTTTTGGCCGGAGCAAAAAGCGCAGCATGCTGCGGTATTTTCTCCGGCCAAAAAACATTCCGGTCCCGAACTGAAGACATCCTGATGCATCCTGAACGGATTTCACTCCATTCAGAATGCATTAGGATAATCCTGATCAGGATTCTTCCGGCATAGAGCCGAAACTCTATGCCGGAAGAAAAGAACGCAAGTGTGAAAAAGCCCTAAGAAGTGTTCATCTAAATAAAATTACTGAGAAGTCATGTGGACGTCAGACTCATATTACTGTACACTTTCAGGAGTCTGTGGTCTCTTCATCAGGATTAAACATACCGGGCATCCTCTACAGAGCAGAAAATACCACATAGATGACAGTTGTGTATTGATAAGATAATATATTTGACAGTTATTTCTTACCTAATCATACCTAGTACCTCATTCCGATACCAGGTTGTATACAGTTTATATATGCTGTTTCATACCGTAAGCTGTGTGAAGTTAACCACTTAAGGACCACAGGTTTATACCCCCCTAGTGACCAGGCCCTTTTTTACAAATCTGCACTCCACAACTTTAGCGGTTTATTGCTCGGTCATGCAACTTACCACCCAAATGAATTTTACCTCCTTTTCTTCTCACTAAGAGCTTTCATTTGGTGGCATTTCATTGCTGCTGACATTTTTACTTTTTTTGTTATTAATCGAAATTTAACGATTTTTTTGCAAAAAAATGACATTTTTCACTTTCAGTTGTAAAATTTAGCAAAAAAAAACAACATCCATATATACATTTTTCACTAAATTTATTGTTCTACATGTCTTTGATAAAAAAAAAATGTTTGGGTAAAAAAAAAAAAATGGTTTGGGTCAAAGTTATAGCGTTTACAAACTATGGTACAAAAATGTGAATTTCCGCTTTTTGAAGCAGCTCTGACTTTCTGAGCACCTGTCGTGTTTCCTGAGGTTCTACAATGGCCAGACAGTAGAAAAACCCCACAAATGACCCCATTTCGGGAAAGTAGACACCGTAAGGTATTCGCTGATGGCATAGTGAGTTCATAGAACTTTTTATTTTTTGTCACAAGTTAGCAGAAAATGATGATTTTTTTTTTTCTTACTATGTCTCATATTCCACTAACTTGCGACAAAAAATTAAAAATTCTAGGAACTCGCCATGCCCCTCACGGAATACCTTGGGGTGTCTTATTTCCAAAATGGGGTCACTTGTGGCGTAGTTATACTGCCCTGGCAATTTAGGGGCCCAAATGTGTGAGAAGTACTTTGCAATCAAAATGTGTAAAAAATGGCCTGCGAAATCCGAAAGGTGCACTTTGGAATATGTGCCCCTTTGCCCACCTTGGCTGCAAAAAAGTGTCACACATGTGGTATCGCCGTACTCAGGAGAAGTTGGGGAATGTGTTTTGGGGTGTCATTTTACATATAACCATGCTGGGTGAGAGAAATATCTTGGCAAAAGACAACTTTTCAATTTTTTTAATACAAAGTTGGCATTTGACCAAGATATTTCTTTCACCCAGCATGGGTATATGTAAAATGACACCCCAAAACACATTCCCCAACTTCCCCTGAGTACGGCAATACCAGATGTGTGACACTTTTTTGCAGCCAAGGTGGGCAAAGGGGCACATATTCCAAAGTGCACCTTTCGGATTTCACCGGTCATTTTTTACACATTTTGATTGCAAGGTACTTCTCACACATATGGGCCCCTAAATTGCCAGGGCAGTATAACTACGCCACAAGTGACCCCATTTTGGAAAGAAGACACCCCAAGGTATTCCGTGAGGGGCACGGCGAGTTCCTAGAATGTTTTATTTTTTGTCACAAGTTAGCGGAAAATGATTTTTTTTTTCTTTTTTTCTTTTTTTTCTTTCAAAGTCTCATATTCCACTAACTTGCGACAAAAAATAAAAAATTCTAGGAACTCGCCATGCCCCTCACAGAATACCTTGGGGTGTCTTCGTTCCAAAATGGGGTCACTTGTGGAGTAGTTATACTGCCCTGGCAATTTAGGGGCCCATATGTGTGAGAAGTATTTTGCAATCAAAATCTGTAAAAAATGACCGGTGAAATCCGAAAGGTGCACTTTGGAATGTGGGTCCCTTTGCCCACCTAGGCTGCAAAAAAGTGTCACACATCTGGTATCGCCGTACTCAGGAGAAGTTGGAGAATGTGTTTTGGGGTGTCATTTTACATATACCCATGCTGGGTGAGAGAAATATCTTGGCAAAAGACAACTTTTCCCATTTGTTTTATACAAAGTTGGCATTTGACCAAGATATTTATCTCACCCAGCATGGGTATATGTAAAATGACACCCCAAAACACATTCCCCAACTTCTCCTGAGTACGGCGATACCACATGTGTGACACTTTTTTGCAGCCTAGATGCGCAAAGCGGCCCAAATTCCTTTTAGGAGGGCATTTTTAGACATTTGGATCCCAGACTTCTTCTGGCTCTTTAGGGCCCCTAAAAAGCCAGGGCAGTATAAATACCCCACATGTGACCCCACTTTGGAAAGAAGACACCCCAAGGTATTCAATGAGGGGCCTGGCGAGTTCATAGAAATATTTTTTTTTGGCATAATTTAGCAAAAATTGATTTTTGTTTTGTTTTTTTCTCACAAAGTCTTACTTTCCGCTAACTTGGGACAAAAATTTAAATCTTTCATGGACTCAATATGCCCCTCAGCAAATACCTTGGGGTGTCTTCTTTCCAAAATGGGGTCAGTTGTGGGGTGTTTGTACTGCCCTGGCATTTGAGGGTCTCCGCAATCATTACATGTATGGCCAGCATTAGGAGTTTCTGCTATTCTCCTTATATTGAGCATACAGGTAATGAGATTTTTTTTCCGTTCAGCCTCTGGGCTGAAAGAAAAAAATGAACGGCACAGATTTCTTCATTCGCATCGATCAATGTGGATGAAAAAATCTCTGCCCAAAAAAAAAAAAAGGAGGGGAAAGGCGTCTGCCAGGACATAGGAGCTCCGCCCTACATCCATACCCACTTAGCTCGTATGCCCTGGCAAACCAGATTTCTCCATTCACATCAATCGATGTGGATGAATAAATCATTGCCGGGATTTTTTTTTTTTTTACATACAAAGTGTTTGCCAAAGCATAGGAACGCCGCCACCTCCTCAGCTCGTATGCTTCGGCAAACGTATCTGTTACTGCAGAGTAGAAATCTCGTGTTGCAGCGCCGCATACACCGACTTGCGTGTAATCTGACAGCAGCGCAATGCTTCTGTCAGAATGCACATCAGTGCTGCAGCTGCTTGATCGCTTGGTCCACCTGGAAGGTAAAAAAACAAAAAAAAAAAAAAAAAAAACAGGCCGCAACGCAATAATTTTATTAACATTAACTTTAGAGAACATTAACTTTTCTAAACTTTTGAAACAGAACAATAACTTTTTTGCTTACCGGTGATTTTTTATTTTTTTTTATTTATTTTTTTACCTTTATTAAACAAACCTCTCCTTCCCCATGGGACAATGTGCAAAGCGCAAATCGCCTAAACATGTGGCGAAGTGCATTATGCACTTTGTCCCAGGTGAAAGGAGAGGTTTGTGGCAGCTCTGTGTGAAAGGGCCCTAAGACCCCTGTGTGCCTGTCCTGTGTACGCAATCCCTATGCTAATAGTGTACCTGAGTGTGGAACTTGCGGAAACACTCCCCTATGCATAGGGCAGGCTGGTCAGGACAAAAAAAGGTGGTGTCACGCCTTATTCCACCACTGCTACAGACACGACATCTTTTTCTTGTGGAACGTTGAGTTGGGGTACCAGGATAGACAGACGGGAAGTGTCTGCCATGTAGCCAGCTCACTACATCAGGGCCTTGGGGCACGGACCCTCCTGGATACAGGATTTCCGAAATGATCTCTTCCTGGAATTTTAGGAAGGATCCTGTTCTCCCAGCCTTACTGTAGAGAACAAAACTATTGTACATCACCAATTGGATCAAATAAACAGACACCTTCTTATACCAGCGTCTGGTTCTGCGGGAAACTAAATGGGGAGCCAACATCTGGCCATTGAAGTCCACCCCTCCCATGTGAAGGTTATAGTCGTGGACAGAGAGGGGTTTCACAATGACTCCAGTTGCCCATTCAATTTGGACAGTCGTGTCTGCGTGAATGGTGGACAGAAGGTAAACTCCCTCTTGTCCCTCCACTTCACCGCGAGCAGTTCTTGGTCACACAAGGCAGCCCTCTCCCCCCGTGCAAGTCGGGTACTAACGAGCCGTTGGGGGAAGCCCCGGCGACTAGGTCGCGCGGTACCACAGCATTGAATTCCGACTATATGTAAGTGCCGAAAGAGGGCCACGCTTGAGTAAAAATTGTCCACGTATAAGTGGTACCCCTTGTGGAATAAGGGTGACACCAAGTCCCAGACAATCTTGCCACTGCTCCCCAGGTAGTCAGGACATCCGACCGGCTCCAGTTTTGAGTCTTTTCCCTCATAGACCCTAAAACGATATGTATAGCCTGTGGCCCTTTCACAGAGCTTATACAGTTTGACCCCATACCGGGCGCGCTTGCTGGGGATGTACTGTTTTATGCCAAGGCGCCCGGTAAAATGTACTAGGCACTCGTCTATGCAGATGTTTTGATTAGGGGTATACGCATCTGCAAATCTGGATGACAAATGGTCTATGAGGGGCCGAATTTTGTGGAGCCGGTCATAAGCAGGGTGGCCTCTTGGATGACAGGTGCTATTGTCCGCGAAATGCATAAAGCACATGATGACCTCAAAACGTGCCCTGGACATTGCAGCAGAGAACATGGGCATGAAATGTATTGGGTCTTTAGACCAATATGACCGCAATAAAAAAAAATTGTTAGACCCATGCTGAGGATAAGGCCCAAAAAAAATTTAAACTCGGAAACAGTGACTGGTTTCCACCGGAAAGGCTGGGCATAGTAGCTTTCCGGATTGGCGGTAAACTGTGTGGCGTAGCGGTTGGTTTCTGCCACAACTAGGTCATAGAGATCCGCGGTGAAGAACAGCTAAAAAAACTGAAGGGCCGATCCTAAATGAGCCGTCTACACGCGAACTCCAGACTGGGCGGTGAAAGGGGGCAATACGGGTGCGGCGGAATCAGGGGATTGCCAATTAGGATTTGCCAGCACCTCTGGGAGACTAAGGGTTCTACGGGCCTGTGAACGCGGTGGCTGCGACGGGGGAGTTATTGCACGTGCCACCGTACCAGCTGGAACTGCCCTTCTGGTGCTCGCCACTTCACCAGGGACTACGACAGTGCTGGTAGAAGGTCCAGGCTGTGCTGCGCTGCTGGTGTATGCCGCACCATAAGCAAGATCAGCGCTAGCACCACTCTGCTGCAAATGAGGATCATCATGCAGGGTAGGCAGAACTCTTACATGGGATCGGGTACGTCTGGCCGTAGCAGGGACCTCTACCTTGTCATCCTCACTAGCCGTTAGAGTGCCACTGCTGTCTACAGGTTCATATTCTGAACCACTGGATTCAGCGGATGAGGCGTCCCCATCGCTTTCATCCATCACGGCCAGAATCCTGTAGGCCTCTTCAGCGGAATACCCCTTGTTTGACATTTTGGGTTCACTAAATTTAGGGGGTATTCCTCTGAGACTACCCAGGAAAAAGAGCAAACCTACCTAGTAAAAAGGAGTGCTTGCGAAGTAAAGCTGCGATCGCTAATAAAGATCCAAAAAGCTCAAAAGTGATCTTTTATAGCGGCGCAGCGATTTTACGTTTTTTGCAGTGATCAGAAAAAAAAAAATTCTGTCACTGCGGTGGGGTGGACTGAACGCAAGTGTGCGCACAAGATCAGGCCTGATCGGGCGAACACTGCGTTTTTTGTAGAACCTAAGGTGACCCTAATGTACTTATATAGATCTGATTGCGATCAGTATTGATCACTTACAGATACTATATAGTACTAGTGCTGATTAGTGACAGCGATGACGCTAATCAGCGACTAATCAGTGACTGCGGTGCGGTGGGCTGGGCGCTAACTACCTAACAAGTAGCTAACTACCTGGCGGTGATAAGGGACCCTAACAGGGGGGGTGATCAATGACAGGGGGGTGGATAAGGGGGTGATCAGGTGCTAAATAAGGGGTTAAATAAATGACAGGGTAATATCTAATGTGTAGTGTGGTGATTTGATGCTACTTACAGAGCTGCCTGTGTCCTCTGGTGGTCGATCCAAGCAAAAGGGACCACCAGAGGACCAGGCAGGAGTTATATCAGACGCTATTTTCAAAATAGCGTCTGACATAACCATTTCATTGGACGATTCAAAAATCCACAGCCTGCCAGCCAATGATCGCGGCCGGCAGGCTGCAGATGAACTTGTGAACTGCGCAATCCTGTGAACGCGCGCTCCTGTGAGCGCGCGTTCACAGGAAATCTCGGCTCACGCGAGATAACGCCAATCGCCAAGGCGTTAGTGTGACCTGGGAGCGCCGCAGCATTGACGCCTTTCGGCGTTAGTGTGACGGGAGGAGGTTTATAAAAATCTATTGACGATAAACATATATTAATTGCAGAAAGCATTTGCTTCAATGTATGTTATATATAAAACAACATGTACAATAATTGTCAAATGTAAGAATTACACATAGGACAAGATAAGGGATAACCCACAGTCCCAATATGTATGTTTTTTTATTGTATATTCATGCCAAGGATAGACTGGATGTTCCTGCATAGCTATAAAGTCAAGGTCAGGCAGTATTAGGTTTCAGTGCCTTGTAGCATGACCTTGTGACTGCAGATAATCAGGACAGGCTCAGGCAACGGCCATAAATTAGCAGCATTCTTGATATTGTTACAATTAATGCACCTCAGGCATAAGGTTGACATTAGTCATGTTATTTTCCTAAGATTCTCTTGTAAAGTTTTACAGCTGCTGCTGTGATCTTGTTCTTATGAGACATGTTTTCTTTAAAGCTGCTGAAAAGAGCAATAACATCTTACATCTTTCCGTTAAGGGTTCGACCCAGCAATTATGTAGCCTAATCAGAGCATTATGCATATACTTATTCTAAGAAATGTTTCATCTACTCATGGAAAGAAAAGTGTCAGGGTGAAAACCAAGATGTAACATCATTTTATTCCATAAGTTGCGTAAAGAATAAAGAATTCTAATAAATGGTTTAAAGGGATCCTGTCACATTGAACATGCAATGCAGTCTGTAGGCGTCATGTTATACAGCAGGAGAATGTTTCAGATGAAGATTCATTTAAACTGTAGATAAAGAGATAATTGTCAATCACTAAGTGGCATAGCTCACTGAACTCTTGGACAAGATCCCTAATTGGCTAAAATAAATGAATATTTATAAACATTTTTGAATGATTAGAATTTTGTGTCTGAATAAATTGCACACAAATCAAATATACTGTATTCGGCCTGCAAATGTGTATGACACTCTGAGGTCTTCTATTATCTCTTTTTTAAATTTGTTTACAAATTGTTACTCTCTCACCGCCCACTTTAAACACTTGAATGCAGTGACAGCAATAGCAAATCATGTCAGAGTGACAATGACATATCTAACTATGGGTAAACGCATGGTTGACGGTCATAAAACATTGTTATTTAAAAAAAAAGAAGAAAAAAACACTGCATAGTCGCATGTGTTATGCTTTTAAAATGTGTCCCCTATCAGAGCAAGATGGTGTTTAAACACCCAAAGTATTATGGGGAAAAAAACTGTTTGTTGGGACCAAACATCCAAAAATTTGGCATTAACAGGAATACCTGTTTGTATTTATACACACAAGTGTAAATTGTCAGAAGAAACAGTGGCTTTTTTTGAACAAGCCTGATTTATTTTATTTTTTTATAGGAAGCCGCAGTAGTACAGTTTGGATGTGGAAAGGGTAGGGTAATAGTGGCATGTGGCCACAATAGCAGTGGCACCAGTAGCAGCACAGCATGGAATAGACAAGGCAGTAAATATATGTTTAGTGATGGTAGTAGTGGCGGCTTTGCCACAGTAATTGTAGTGGCAGTAGGGGTAGTGAATCTGATAGCAGGTGGATTGGCAGCAGGGAATAGCAGCTTTGGAGGTGGAAGCAGTGATATGATATGGAATATAATAGGGGTCAGGTAGATAGCATCAGTGGCATGATGGAGACATTAGCAGCCATACAGTATGGAACATAATGATGGGCAGGCAGGCAGAGGCAGCAGTGGCACAATGGAAGCAGCCATACAGTATTGATTATGGTAGGCAGGCAGACAGCAGCAGTGGCATGATGGGGCACCATCAGCAAGGGTTGATCTATTTATTGACCTTAGCCGGAGGTTTGGGAAAATCCTCATGGATCCATGCCTTGCTCATATTGACAAGCTGAATACCCTCTCTGCGATGACTCTGGAGGGTGGAGAAGACAATACAGAGAGAAAACCAAGCCAGTTCCAGCCACTGCTCTAATCTTCCTCCACCGAAGTCCATGGTGTCAGAGAACAGTATGTGCAAGGGAAAGGCAACAGTCATTTAGAAAATTAGACAATTTAAAGGGGTTGTCCCACTTCATAAAATAGGTTTTATCTAATCTATTTACCCCCACACAACATATCTTCCTATCCATGTTATTATCCAAAAGCTACCTTTCATTCAAAAAATCATGTAAAGCGATTCCTTTGTTGTTTTCTGTATCCCATGGATACGGCCTCTTTCGTCCGGCCGCATCGCTGTGCCGCGCCTGCGCACAACGGCTGAACAAGTACTCGGGCCGCCTCTCCATTCCTACAAGTACGCGCACGCCCGCGCATGCGCAAATACAGCAGGTGGGTGCCGGAATCAAATAGCCGGCACCCGACCTCTATGACAGGGAGCGGGACCTTAGGGGTTAACTGCCGCTGATCGCAGCCCCCTATCATAGAGGTCGGGTGCCGGCTATTTCACTCCGGCACCCACCTCCTGCATTTGTATTAACATTGGTGGCGCAGTGCGCCCCCCCCCCCCCCCAGTATAATATACATTCAGTGCGGCCACCCCCCCCCCCAGTATAATATACATTCAGTGCGGCCACCCCCCCCAGTATAATATTCATTCAGTGCGGCCACCCCCCCCAGTATAATATACATTCAGTGCGGCCACCCCCCCCAGTATAATATTCATTCAGTGCGGCCTTCCCCCCCCCAGTATAATATACATTCAGTGCGGACCCCCCCAGTATAATATACATTGGTGGCGCAGTGGGATATGCCAATGAGGGTTAAAAAAATAAATAAAAAATTAACTCACCTCCTCCAATTGCTCGCGCAGCTGCCGGTCTCCTGTTCTATCTTTAGGACCTGTGAAAGGACCTTTGGTGACGTCACTGAGCTAATCACATGGTCCATTACCATGGTGATGGATCATATGATGTACCATGTGATGACCACAGTGATGTCACCAAAGGTCCTTTCACAGGTCCTAAAGATAGAACAGGAGACCGGCAGCTGCGCGAACAATTGGAGGAGGTGAGTTAATTTTTTATTTATTTTTTTAACCCTCATTGGCACTTCCCACTGCGCCACCAATGTATATTATACTGGGGGGGTCCGCACTGAATGTATATTATACTGGGGGGGGAGTGGCCGCACTGAATGTATATTATACTGGGGGGGGGGTGGCCGCACTGAATGTATATTATACTGGGGGGGGGGGGGGTGGCCGCACTGAATGTATATTATACTGGGGGGGGGGGGGTGGCCGCACTGAATGTATATTATACTGGGGGGGGGGCGCACTAAATGTATATTATACTGGGGGGGGCCGCACTCAATGTTTATTATACTGGGGGGGGGGGCGGGACCTCACATACGGCTCCATGTGGATGACTCATACACATGAACGAGCACGCAGGGTGAGTCATGAGGAGGCGTGGCCTTCACTCAACTGCCTGAGAACCAGGAAGTTATCAGGACATCTACTGCTGATAAGATTAAAAAAGCAAAGTGGGACAACCCCTTTAATTGTATTGGTATTTAACATCCAGTTCCTGGACTTGAGGATTTTTTTTTTCTGGAGTCCCTAGGTCACATAAGACACATCAATGTGGTTAAAGAAGAGCTATAACTCCTGACCGTTTTAGCAACTACAGTGCATTCAGAAAGTCTTCAGACCCTTTCACTTTTCTCACATTTTGTTATGTTGTAGCCGTGTACTAAAATAAAATAAAAATATCAAGCTGCACTCAATATTTCATAATGAGAAAGCGAAGACAACATTTTTGATATTTTTGCAAATTTATTAAAAAGGAAAAACTAAAATTTTGCATGGACATCAGTTGATTAGACATGATTTGGAAAGACATAACCCTGTCTATATAAGACAGGCATCCTCAAACTGTGGCCCTACAGCTGTTGTAAAACTACAACTCCCACAATGGCTGATACCTGTAGGCTGTTGGGAGTTGTAGTTTTGCAACAGCTGGAGGGCCGCAGTTTTGAGGATGCCTGATATAAGGTGTTTCAGGTCACAATCCATATCAGAGCAAAAAAACAAGCCATGTGGAGGAAATTACTGCCTGTAGAGCCCAGAGACATAATCCTATGGAGGCACAGATCTGGAGTAGAGTACAAAAAAAAAAATCTTCTCTAATGAAATTTCCAGTTGTAATCACTGCCGAGGGTCCTTCAACTAAGTACTGAGTAAAGCAGGGGAGCACAACCTGCAACCCAGGGGCCACATGGGGCCCTAGATACCATTCTGTGTGGCCCCCAACGATCTGGTGATATACTGTACATGTATGTCTATGTCTTTTGGCTTTATGTATGATTTATTTATTTTATGCATTTTCCCAACTATATTCCGCAGCGCTTTGCAGACATTAGCAATCAACTGTCCCCAATGGGGCTCACAATATAAGGTCCCTATCAGTATGTCTTTGGAGTGTGGGAGGAAACCCACGCAAATACGGGGAGAACATACAAACTTCATGCAGATGTTGTATATAATATTGTGTATAATATGCCATAATTTCGGTTGGTAATACCCCTTTAATTTTTGTTTTCTGCCCTTGGGATTCCTATAGTCTGACAATGTGGCCCCCAACCAGAAAAAGTTGTGCACCCCTGGAGTAAAGGGTCTGAATACTTATGTCAATGCAATATTAAAGTTTTTCTTTTTCAATCAATTAGCAAAAACGTTTTCTAACATTCTATTTTCACTTTGTAATTATAGGGTATTCAGTGTAGAATAATGAAAAAATGTAGATGGTTTTTTTTGCATTTTAGCACAAGGCCGCAACATATCCAAATGTGAAAGGGTGATGGGGTCTGAAGACTTTCTGAATACACTTTACTTGCATCCCTTTGTAATAACAATTCTGAAACGTCTATTCTTAAGACCAGGACCAGATTTGTTGGCGCCCTAGGCAGAGCAGTCAAATTTCGCCCATCCCTTCTCCTGAATCAATTAAAAAAGTGGCATTACTTCGTAATAAATATATTAAACACATTTAAAAGAAGCACTTAAGGTCAGATCCAGTGACTTACAGTTAATGTCTCCACGGATTTGAGTTAATGTCTTCACTTTTCTTCTCCATTTAGTCCAGAACATAACAGGCAGGAGTCTTTGGTCAGGGGTATGCAGCCCCCTCTGCCACATAAGAGTAAGGCACATGGGGAACTATTAAAGATTTTGCAAATCACCCCCTAAATGTATTAAACATTCATGTATACAGACCACTGTGTGATCCTCCTGCTCCTCGCAATATTGTTATCACGATCAGCGTAACTGTCACATACGTGACACGGAGGGAGGAAAAGAGGGAGGCCCTGCCCTAGTGAGAGGGAAGGTGGTGACCCCTGACTCACCTTGCGGCTGGCGCCTGGCTGCCCTGTCGTCCCTAGACGGGTTCCTCACCCGTACGCCGATCACATGCCTAAAACCCTGGCTTTCCCTAGGATGAGCCCTAGATAGTGAACAGGGCGGTGGGAACACTAGTCCGCACCACTAGCTCTAAAGGAAAACACCAAGAGGAGGACAGACAATACAAACTAAACATATAATCCCAGGAGGGCAACAACAGGAGACAACAAAAGCCCAACAGGGATCCGGAGGGTAGCACTCTGGAACAACAACCAGATTCTCAGCTCCAGTGGGTCAGCATAGATGTCCAGGCAGGAAGCTCTATAACTGGCAACAAGAGAAGTGTGAGAGGAGAATATAAGGAGTTTTGGAGTGGCAGACAAGAAACAGCTCAGGAGGAGAAGCTACGGATCCCTGAGTGAGACAAAAAGGATAGCAAGGCAAACACAGAAAACAAACACTAAGAAACAGTGATCTTTAGACAGAGCACGCAGCCACCCGCTGCGACTTCCTGACCCCGGGTATAACGGAGTCAGACGTGGCTCTTGACACCCTCGTGACAGTACCCCCCCTTTCACGAGGGGCCTCCGGACACTCAGGACCAGGTCTCTCCGGATGAGAGACATGGAAAGCCTGAATCAACCTGTTGGCGTTTACCTCTGACGCTGGAACCCACATTCTTTCCTCGGGACCGTAACCCCTCCAATGCACCAGATACTGAAGAGAGCGGCGGACCCGACGAGAATCAACAATTCTGGATATTTGAAACTCCAGATTACCATCCACAACAACAGGAGGAGGTGGCCGCGGTGATGGTTCTAGAGGTGGAACATACTTCTTGAGCAACGACTT
Organism: Bufo gargarizans; assembly: GCF_014858855.1. Taxonomy (NCBI): domain Eukaryota; kingdom Metazoa; phylum Chordata; class Amphibia; order Anura; family Bufonidae; genus Bufo; species Bufo gargarizans. The sequence goes on from NC_058080.1 coordinate 325,388,328, forward strand.
ATGGAAGACGTTATGGATCTTAAAAGTCTGAGGTAGCTCCAGGCGAAAAGCCACAGGGTTAATAACGGCTACAATTTTATAAGGACCAATAAACCTAGGACCCAGTTTCCAAGAGGGAACCTTCAACTTAATATTCCTAGTAGACAACCACACATAGTCATTCACTCCTAGGTCCGGACCTGGCAACCGTTTCTTATCGGCCATGCATTTGTATTTACCACTCATATTTTTCAAGTTAGCTTGCACCTTCTGCCATACCGATGAAAGAGATGAAGAAAACCGTTCCTCTTCGGGAACCCCAGAAGACCCCCCCTCTTTGAAAGTACAAAATTGGGGATGAAAACCGTATGCACCAAGAAATGGTGACTTGCCAGTGGATTCCTGACGGCGATTATTTATGGCAAACTCGGCTAACGGTAAATATGATGACCACACCTCTTGGTTTTCAGACGCAAAACACCTTAAATATGTTTCTAGGTTTTGGTTGGTACGCTCAGTCAGTCCATTCGACTGAGGATGGAAACCTGAGGAAAAGGATAAGTGTACCCCTAAACGGGTACAAAAAGCTTTCCAAAACTTAGAAATAAACTGGGTTCCCCGATCCGAAACCACATCGGAAGGGACCCCGTGAAGCTTCACGATTTCACTGATAAACACCTGAGCAAGAGTCTTAGCATTAGGAAGTGCGGGTAGCGCAATAAAGTGTACCATTTTGCTAAACCTGTCTACTACTACCAAGATAACTGTTTTACCCGCGGACAAAGGTAAGTCAGTGATGAAATCCATTGATAGATGTGTCCATGGTCTATTGGGGATGAAAAGTGGCAATAAAGACCCTGCTGGACGTGTATGAGAGACTTTCGCGCGTGCACAAGTAGAACAAGTAGACACGAAATCTATTACATCCTGACGCAACCTTGGCCACCAAAAACGACGAGACAATAGCTCCAAGGTTGCTTTACTACCCGGGTGCCCAGCAAGTGCCGAATTATGATGTTCCTTCAATAACTCAAGACGCAGGTTTAACGGTACAAACAATTTCTCTGAGGGGCAAGAGGCCGGGGCGTCCACCTGGGCCTCTAACACCTTTCCCTCTAGAACAGAGTGTACAGCAGAGACAACCACTCCTCTTTGTAAAATAGGTACCGGATCACTAACATTACCCCCTCCAGGGAAACTACGAGACAATGCGTCTGCCTTGGTATTTTTTGCCCCAGGACGATAGGTGATTACAAAGTTAAATCTGGTAAAGAATAGCGACCACCTAGCTTGTCTAGGGGTGAGACGCTTAGCCGATTCTAGATACAGAAGGTTTTTGTGATCCGTAATTACCGTGACGGGGTGGATTGCTCCCTCTAAGAAGTGACGCCACTCTTCAAACGCCAGTTTAATCGCCAACAGTTCCCTATTGCCAATATCATAGTTCTTTTCTGCTGCAGATAATTTTTTGGAAAAGAAAGCGCAAGGACGCCATTTGCCAGGAGACGGACCCTGAGACAATACAGCCCCCACTCCCACCTCCGACGCATCAACTTCAACAATAAAAGGCTGGGAGACATCAGGTTGAATTAGGACAGGTGCCGAGGTAAATCTCTTTTAGAGAGGAAAATGCAATTTTAGCGGCGTCAGACCATTTAGAAAAATCAGTCCCCTTCCTAGTCATGTCAGTAAGGGGTTTAACGATCACTGAATAATTTTTAATAAACTTTCTGTAGAAATTTGTGAAACCCAAAAACCGTTGTAGAGCTTTAAGGTTCTCAGGAAGATCCCAATCTAAAATTGCCTGGACCTTCCCAGGATCCATATGGAAACCTGAAGCAGATAGATATCCCAGGAATTGTATTTCCTGAACGGCGAAGACACATTTTTCAATTTTCGCATATAATTTATTCATCCGTAGGACCTGCAGTACTTGCCTGACATGTACTTCATGTGTTTTCAGATCAGCCGAATAAATTAAGATATCATCTAGGTATATGACTACAAACCTGCCGATGAGATGACTAAAAATATCATTAACGAAATGTTGGAAGACAGCAGGGGCATTGGTCAGACCGAAAGGCATGACTAAATTTTCGTAATGCCCCTCAGGGGTGTTAAAAGCTGTCTTCCACTCATCCCCTTCCTTGAGATGAATCAGATTGTAGGCCCCCCTAAGATCAAGTTTGGAGAACCACCTAGCACCCGCAATCTGATTAAAAAGGTCAGGAATGAGAGGAAGAGGGTATGGGTCTCGGACGGTTATCCGGTTTAGCTCACGGAAATCTAGGCAATGACGCAGGCCCCCATCTTTCTTTTTAACAAAGAAAAACCCTGCAGCCATGGGTGAAGAAGAGGGTCTGATGTGTCCCTTGGCCAGACTCTTGGAGATATAATCTTTCATGGCTTGTCTCTCGGGACCCGAAAGATTATACAACCTGGACTTGGGTAATTTTGCACCGGGAATCAGGTTAACCGGGCAATCATAAGGACGATGAGGTGGTAGCTTCTGACAACCCTTTTCAGAAAAAACGTCCTCAAAGTCCGAAATAAATGTAGGTAGGGAAGCTATGGAGGCGATTAAGCAATTGTTATTTAAGCAATTCTCTCTGCAATGCTCACTCCACTCCAATATCTCCCTGGCCTGCCAATCCACCACTGGATTGTGCGCTACCAACCAGGGAAGACCCAATACCACAGGAGAGGGAAGGCCCTCCAGAACGTAACATGAAAGACGCTCCTTATGGTGGTCCCCTACCCGAAGATGTAAGTTATGGACAACGTGAGTGAGGTTTCTCTGAGACAGAGGAGCAGAGTCAATAGCGAATATGGGAATAGGTCTCTGCAGCGTACAGAGAGACAAACCCATAATGCGGGCAAAATGGGCATCTATCAAATTTACCCCTGCACCACTGTCTAGAAAAAAAGAAATAGACTCCGTCTTAACACCAAAAACAATAACCGCTGGCAACACAAATTGAGATGTTCGTATGGAGGAAACGTATACCCCCCGGCTGACATCCTCCGCACAGCCTGGGGTTAGTAGTTTTCCGACGGTCTTTTGTTTTTGGGAAAAGGAGGGACAGACATTAATGAAATGACCCTTCCCCCCACAGAAAAAACAAGCCCCCCACCTACGGCGAACCTCAGGAGGACGGACCTGACGAGAAGTTCCTCCTAGCTGCATAGGCTCATCCAAGTCAGTACAGACTAACTGCTGCTTGGGAGAGGTTACCGATTGCTCAGGAATTTTCGATCTCTCCCTAAGACGTCTATCTATCCTGATAGAGAGGGACATAACAGCATCAAGGGAAAGGGGGGTCTCATACAGCGCCAGCGCATCCTTAACCCTTTCAGATAACCCAGAGCAGAACTGACTCCTGAGAGCCGGGTCGTTCCACTGAGTATCCGTAGCCCACCTGCGGAACTCTGAGCAGTATTCCTCTGCTGGCCGATCTCCCTGTAGGAGTCTCCGTAACTTCGACTCAGCCAGGGCGACACGGTCAGGGTCATCATATATGAGACCCAAAGCCCCAAAAAATCCCTCCACTGACCGGAGAGCCTGGGAACCAGGGGGTAACGAGAACGCCCAGGATTGCGGGTCCCCCTGAAGCAGGGAAATAACAATCCCCACCCGCTGTTCTTCATTACCTGAGGAGTAAGGGCGCAGCTTAAAATATAATTTGCAGGCCTCACGGAACACCACAAATTTGTCCCTTCCCGCAGAGAATCTGTCAGGAAGAACCATCTTGGGTTCTGTAACAACCTGGTTACCCATAGCAACCGCTGGGCTTACGGTCTGCTGCATTTGCTGCTGCTGTTGGAGGACAGACGCCTTCAATCCTGCCACCTCCAAAGACAGGCCTTGAAGCTGTTTTGCCAAAGCAGCAATAGGATCCATATTGGATTCTAAGTAGAGAAAAAAAACTTTTTTTTATTTTTTTTCTCAAAAAAAATAAATAAGGGCCAGTTATAATATCACGATCGGCGTAACTGTCACATACGTGACACGGAGGGAGGAAAAGAGGGAGGCCCTGCCCTAGTGAGAGGGAAGGTGGTGACCCCTGACTCACCTTGCGACTGGCGCCTGGCTGCCCTGTCGTCCCTAGACGGGTTCCTCACCCGTACGCCGATCACGTGCCTAAAACCCTGGCTTTCCCTAGGATGAGCCCTAGATAGTGAACAGGGCGGTGGGAACACTAGTCCGCACCACTAGCTCTAAAGGAAAACACCAAGGGGAGGACAGACAATACAAACTAAACATATAATCCCAGGAGGGCAACAACAGGAGACAACAAAAGCCCAACAGGGATCCGGAGGGTAGCACTCTGGAACAACAACCAGATTCTCAGCTCCAGTGGGTCAGCATAGATGTCCAGGCAGGAAGCTCTATAACTGGCAACAAGAGAAGTGTGAGAGGAGAATATAAGGAGTTTGGGAGTGGCAGACAAGAAACAGCTGAGGAGGAGAAGCTACGGATCCCTGAGTGAGACAAAAAGGATAGCAAGGCAAACACAGAAAACAAACACTAAGAAACACCGTGATCTTTAGACATAGAGCGCGCAGCCACCCGCTGCGACTTCCTGACCCCGGGTATAACGGAGTCAGAAGTGGCTCTTGACACCCTCGTGACAATTGTGTCCACTGTGCTCCCACAAACATTATATTGTCAGAAATAATAAAAAATAATGCCCCCAGTAGTGATAATACACCCCAATAGTGCTCCATTAGTAGCAATGCCCTCCATATTGTGTCCAATAATGATAATGCCCCCACAGTACCCCCAGAAGTAATAATGCCACTAGTGCCCCCAATATTTATAATGCTCATCCTGCACTGCCCCAGTAGCTCTAATGCCCCCTTGCAGTTATAACTCCCCTTTAGTTCCCCCTGTATTATAATGCCTCTGTAGTGCCTACAGTGCCCCCTTGTACAGCCAGTATATAATTCTCCCATCCTGTACAGTCAGTATATAACACATCCTCCAGTACAGCCAGTATATAATGCTCCCCTGTACAGCCAGTATATAATGCTCCCTCCCTGTACAGCCAGTGTAAAATGCTCCCCACACACAGCCAGTATATAATGCTCCCCCATAGTGCCACCCCCAGTATCAGTCACTATATAATGTACCCCTCTCTCGTATACTTACCGCTCCCTACCTTCTTTCTTGGTGCCCCCAGTTTTAATTAGTAGGCTAAACATCTCACTCCCATTCCCTAATCACGGTCTGCGCTGCAGGCAGGGCCGTCTTCAACGTGGGGCAAAAGGGGCAGCTTCCCCGGACCCAGTTGCTCCTGGGGGCCCAAGGCAGCTGCATCTTGAGCCCCACTGGCCACTGCCCCATAAGATGCACTTTCCCCCTCCCCAAAGTGTGTGTGTGGGGGGGGGGGAATTCTCCTGCATCTTATGGGATGAATACTAATGAGCGCTTCCATTATGGAATCGCTCATTAGTTTTGGAGGACCAGGAAGCAATGAAAGCTCTGTACTCACCGCTTCCTGGTCCTCCACTGTCGGCTATGAAAGCTGCACACAGAGTGAGGGCGCTCTGTGACCTCACGCTGTGCGCGCCGGTTCACAGAGCACATCTGACAGAAGGAGGAAGAAGATTATGGGCGGTGAGGGGAGGCGGTGTCCAGGAACAGGATAAGTGGGTGGGGGGTTTGGAGAAGTGGGAGGGAGCTACAGGTGGTAAACAGGTTAAGCTAAGGACCTTTTTGTGAACCATTTCTTTATGTTTACATTATTAAACCTCTACGAGGTGTGTGGATTTATTCTTTTTGTGTGTTAGGGTGGAGGGCGTGATTGCCTGCTAGGGTGTGGGAAGGCGGGATCAAGGGGGCCCAAGTAAATTCTTGCCCAGGGTCCAATCAATATTTAAGACGGCCCTGGCTGCAGGCCACAAACCTCTTCCAATCTGTGGCATGTGTTGCCGTGTCCCGCAATGACGTAATCATGCAAGACATCTTGGACTGCTCTACAGCCTAAGAGATTGAACGGCCACAGATGCGGCCATGATAGCGTGCCCTCTTATTGGTAGCAAGGTAGTGCACCCTCACCTACCTGTCATCCTGGCGCTGCTTATGAATCTTTGATGTACAATTCTTTTATTATTCCTGCTAGAAGCTTTGAATGAATTACTAGCAGTTTGAAATCAAGGTCCATTGTGTTACAAGTTGGGGTTGTGTCTCTGCACAGACTGATACTATCAAATAAGTGCTGTTAGTCTTAAGCTGTACAAGGACAAACTATAGAAACTATAGTAATACCCATCTGGACCTTCATTGCAAATTGCTAGCAATTCATTCATAACTTCTAGTAGTAACTATAAATAAATGGTACAACATATAGTCAGAAGAATAGATGGAGCATAATTAATGTTGCATGGGGAATGCAAGTACTGTAAGGAGAGGTTACAGGTCCTCTTTAAAGAAGTTGTCTTAGACACAGTCCCGACCACCAGCCACCCGGGAAACAGCAGAGAGTGCTGGGGCACTCTATTTCAGTAGCTCCCATTGCTGTGCATTAGAGCCACGGGAAGCAGGCTATGCTGTGAGTTTGCTTGCTGTTAGCTTGCTGTGCTACAGTGTTTCCATAGCTCTTATGCACGGCAATGGGAGCAACTGAAACAGCGAATGCGGAAGAGCTCTGTTTTTGACCAGCCGGCTGGTGGTCAGGACTGTCTCATCTCGCCTCAGTAACGGCGAGATAAGACAACCCCTTTAAGTTTAATTTTGCTCTGGAATGACAGTCGGCAATAAAATTAACAAATCAAGTCAATGCACCCTATAAAAGGTTAACAGTAACACAAAATTAACAACACATGTCTTATGCAGCAATGAACTTTCATTTTAGAGGGTTATGTGCTGCCTACAGACTTTAAGAAATAAAAACGTCATATTCCTGGTCTTACTATGCAGCACAGCAAATGAACATATAAAGCAGAATAAGGGGGTAAAAATTGAAGCGCTCTTATAACCTTTTGCCAAAAACTGCTCTCTCTTTGGCAGCAACATTCAGTTGGCAGTGTAAAATGAATGTAGAGGAGGGTGATTAAGTTGCATCTTGGCAAATTTGCTCCCGAGGAATAAGAGAGTATTCTGCCCATGATGTTGCTGTAACTCTAGTCGAGTGGGCTTTAATTTAAAAACATGATTCCAGATTCAAGATACTATAGCCCGTAGATATGACTTGGATCCACCTAGCCAGAGATGTTTTACTTGCTTTCTGAAAACCACAGTTCTGACTAATAACCTGTCAGGAGGTTGGATCAACTGAAGTGGTATACTAAAACTAGTGTATCACAGACTATCAATTGCCACAACAAGAAGCAACAAAGAAAACAAAAAGGTACAAAAAATAAATCAAAAATATGCCAAAAACCTTTTCTATCAAAAAGGTAGAGTAAAGCCATATAAAGATGAAAATGTATTTTAAATATACAGTAACACACAACAAACCCTAATGTAGATGGTACTATATATATATATATATATATATATATATATATATATATATATATATTGTACGGTATATTGTACCCCATATTAAAAGTGTCCCTGTTCCAATGCGTTTCGCCCTTTAATTATGATGGCTCATCAGGGGACTTAGGTTGGAATATGATCTGTAATGGTAAGAGCTAGTGTTGGTCGAGCATGCTCGGCCGAACACCATTTTGACTTGAGCATTGTAATGCTACGCAGCCAATAAACGTGCAGGGAAGTACTGGCACTCACTGTAATACCGTAGCCGTGCTGGTTACTGGCATTAGAGTGATTGTCAGGCCGGAACGCATCATCAGATGCTATATACTGTAGCACCCAATGACACGTGGTTCAGCTCAGTCTTAGTCAGGGCGAGCTGCAGAAGAAGGGAGACAGATAGTGTAGGGACAGGAATATATATAATTTTTTTTAGGCAGGGTTTAGTGTTGAAAGGTGTTAGAGACCCAAAAGTCCTTTTAAGGACTATTGTTTTATCTGGTTGCAATATATATTATTAGTGCAACCTGCGCTAAATTGCGTGCAATTGTTTGGCAGCTGCTGACAGTGACACAACCTCTGCTACATCTGTTGTGTTACATTTGTGCATCCTAAATATCTGTGACATTCAGCGCAATTGTTTGGCCGCTGCTGACAGCGACATTACCTGCGCTACATCTCCTGTATAATGTTTGCGCATCCTAAATATCTGTGACAGTGTAATTTTTTCTTAGCCGCTGGTGACAGTGACATTACCTGCGCTACATCTCCAGTATAACGTTTGTGCATCCTAAATACACTTAAAAAACCTGCGCTACTGTACGTGTGACATACTTGCAAGCATATATACCAATTAATATGCTCAAGGCGAGCAGTAAGGGACGGGGAAGTGGGCATGCTGCTGGTGGTGCACGCAGAGGACGTGTCACTGGCCGCGGTGAAACTGTGCCTGCTGCCAGAGCACAAGAAACACACTCATCCACGATACCTAGCTTCATGTCTCAGTTTGTAGGATCGTGCAGGACACCACTCTCGAAGTCACACCAGTGCGAAGAGGTGGTCCATTGAATTGCAGCAAATTATGCTTTCAGTCAGTTAACCACCTCAGGACCGCCGCACACAGGGATGCGGTGGCCCTGCAATTCCTCCTGGACGCGCCGGCGCGTCATCTTGCAAGATGCGAGATTTCGGTCAGAGCCGGCCCGCGCATGCGCATCGCGGGATGGCAAAAGTTAAATCACAATTTCGTCATCAGCCTGCCAGCCAATGATCGTGGCTGGCAGGCTGATGATTTTCAAAAAAACGAATTAGAAGCCAGTTAACACATTATATTTATAAATATAATGTGTTAAATGGCTGCTGTGCTCCTCTGCTGGTCCTTTTCGTCGGTTGGTTTCAGCAGAGGAGCACAGATCAGTGAGTACACAAGACACAACACTTAGCCCCCAGATCACCCCCCCCATCACCCCAATTAACCCCTTGATCACCCCTGTCAATCACCTAGTGAAAGGGAAAAAAGTGATCAGTGTAAACTGTCACTTTTTTTTCCATTGGTATTGACTGATAGTTTAGGATAGTTTAGGCCTCTTGGTTAGGTAGTTAGCGATCGTTTAGCGCCCAGCCCACCGCACTGCAGTCACTGATTCGCTGATTAGTGTATCGCTAATCAGCATTTGTACTGTTATAGTATCTGTAAGTGATCAGAACTGATCACAGTCAGATCTATAATAGTATTAGCTCGCCCCCCACCCAAAACGCAGTGTTTGCCCGATCAGGCCTGATCGGTCGGACAGATGTGTGTTCACCCACGCCCGCCCCGTCACAGTGACAAAATTTTTATTTTTTTTTATCACTGCACAATCACTTTACAAGCGCTTCGGCGATAAAATAATCAGTTTTGATATTTTTTATCAATCGCAGCGGCCTCCGGTACTTCGCTAGCCTCCCATTTGTAAGACAGGCTTGCTTTTTTTCTTGGGTAGTCTCAGAGAATACACCCTAAATTTTGTTGACCAAATGGCAAACAAGGGGAATTCTTCTGAAGAGGCCTACAGGTTTCTGACCAAGTTGGATGAGGAATGGGAACCCTCATCTGACGAATCCAGCGGGTCAGAATATGAACCTGTAGAAAGCAGTGGCAGTCTGACCCAAAGTTTGGACGAGGAGGTTGAGGTCCCTGATACCACCAGGCTTACCCAGCCCCGTGTTGCTAGACCACAGGTTGCGCAGGATCTGTTTCAAGGGCAGCAGAGTGGGGCTGGCGGATTACGTGGTGAGGCATACACCAGCAGCGCAGCCCATCCTGGACCTAGTACCAGCACTGCCGTACAACATGGTGAAGTGGCGAGCACCAAAAGGGCAGTTGAAGCTGGTACGGTGGCACGTGCAGTAGTTCCCCCGTCGCAGCCACCGCACAGACAGGCCCATAAAGCCCCTAGAGTCTCTGAGGTGTTGGAAAACCCTGATTGGCAGCCCCCAACTTCAGCCGCACCAGTAGTTCCCCCATTTCACCGCCCAGTCTGGAGTTCGGGTTGAGACAGCTCAGATCGGTTCGGCACTGGGATTTTTTGAGCTGTTCTTGACTGCGGAGCTCTTGGACATAGTCGTGGCAGAAACAAATCGATATGCCACTCAATTTATAGCCGCCAACCCGGGAAGCTTTTATGCCCAGTCTTTCCGATGGAAACCAGTCCAATTTTCCGAAATTAAAACTTTTTTGGGCCTCCTCCTCAACATGGGCCTAACAAAAAAGCATGAATTGCGGTCATATTGGTCCACGAACCCAATTCATCACATGCCCATGTCCAGGACACGATTTGAGACCATCCTGCACTTCCTGCACTTTAGCGACAACACCACCTCCCGTCCCAGAGGCCACCCAGCTTTTGACCGGCTCCACAAAATTCGGCCCCTCATAGACCACTTCAACAACAAATTTACAGATTTGTATACCCCCGAGCAAAACATCTGCGTAGACGAGTCCCTTATACATTTTACCGGGCGCCTTGGCTTCAAACAATACATCCCAAGCAAGCGCGCCCGGTATGGGGTCAAATTGTATAAGCTCTGTGAAAGGGCCACAGGCTATACCCACAAATTTCGGATCTATGAGGGTAAAAATCAGACCCTGGAGCCAGTCGGTTGCCCTGACTACTTGGGAAGCAGTGGGAAGACAGTCTGGGACTTGATGTCACCCTTATTTGGCAAGGGGTACCATCTTTATGTGGACAATTTCTACACAAGTGTGTCCCTCTTCAGGCATTTGTTCCTAGAACAGATTGGCTGCTGTGGCACCGCGCGACCTAGTCGCCAGGGCTTCACCCAACGGTTTGCTACCACCCGCCTTGCAAGAGGGGAGAGGGCTGCCTTGTGTAACCAAGAACTGCTCGTGGTGAAATGGAGAGACAACGTGACGTTTACATGCTCTCCTCCATTCACGCAGACACAACAATCCAAATTGAACGACCAGTGTCATTGAAAAGCCCCTCTGTGTCCACGACTATAATTTGCTCATGGGAGGGGTGGATTTCAATGACCAGATGTTGGCTCCCTATTTACTTTCCCGCAGAACCAGAAGCTGGTATAAGAAGGTGTCTGTATATTTGATTCAATTGGCTGTACATAATAGTTTTGTTCTCTACAGTAAGGCTGGGAGAACAAGATCCTTCCTCAAATTTCAGGAAGAGATCATCGAGAACCTCCTGTATCCAGGAGGTTCCGTGGCCCCAACCACCAGTGTAGTGAGCCGTCTACGCGAGCAACATTTCCCCAGTGTCATTGCCGGTACCTCAAACCAACCGCCACCCCGAAAAAAATGCTGTGTCTGTAGCAGGAGAGGAATAAGGCGTGACACCCGCTATTTCTGTCTGGACTGCCCTGACCACCCTGCCCTATGCTTAGGGGAGTGTTTCCGGAAGTACCACCAGTAAGCAAAAAAGTTAATGTTCTGTTCAAAAAGTTAAATAAAGTTTATATGTTCCGTTCAAATGTTATTATAAAGTTAATACAATTTATTGCGTTGCGGCCTGGTTTTTTCTTTTTTGTTTTGTTTTATTTTACCTTCCAGGTGGACCAACCGATCGACTAGCTGCATCGACTAGCTGCATTGGTGGCTCCAGCCACCAATGATTTTAATACTGGGGAGGAGGGCTCACTGCCCACCAATGATTTTAATACTGGGGAGGGGGGGAGAATGCACTTCCCACCAATGATTTTAATACTTGGGAGGGGAAGGGGGAGGGCTTACTGCCCACCAATGATTTTAATACTGGGGAGGGTGTACTGGGGGCTGATGGAGAGCCACTGGGGGCTGATGAAGAGGGCACTGGGGCTGGTCAGAGGCATTGGGGGCTTATGGAGATTCACTAACTGGGGGGGGGGCTGATGGAGAGGCATTGGGGGCCGCTGGTGAGAGGCATTAGGAGCTGATGCACCCCTGAGGCCAAGCCAGCCAGCACCCCTGAGGCCAAGCCAGCCAGCACCCCTGAGGCTTCAGAACAGTAAGTAAATTATATATAAGGGGAGCTTATATATGAAAGAGACAAATTATGTCTGAGACATATAGTGCAAATTCTAGCTTTTGTTTACATTTTATGTTGCACTGAATTTTCTGCGAAATATATATACACGTGTATCAGCACTAGATATATACCCCTTACTCTCCCTAATACCCAAACTACACAAGATATATATCCCTACCTTCTGTCTAATATACATACCCCACAATATGTTTCTTTCACCTTCTTGTGTTACAGACCCCTGTACAATTTAACAATCTTCTTTAATACAGACATTTAGATTCATACATTTCCTACACTGGCACAGATGCAATGGTTGCTCGTAGGACTGAGCACAGACAGTTGGTCACTGGCAACGCAAGTGCATGAGGAGCTGTGGATGTGGCGGCAAGCTCCAAGAGGTATGTGGGGGTGGGAGATCCGGGAGGGGGGGGGGCCCCATACTTTTTTTGCTATGGGGCCCAGTCATTTCTAGCTACGCCCCTGGTCAGGAGGATGAAAAGAGTGAGGAAGTGGAAGAGGAGGTGGTGGAAGATGAAATCACTGACCCAACCTGGGAAGGTGGCAAGCCGAGCAAGGACAGCAGTACAGAGGGGGAGGGATACGCAGCTGGAAGAGGCAGTGGGGTGGCAAAAGAGAGAAGGCGGGCCACACCAAACAGGCCCGCAACTGTCCCCCGAAGCACCCTCCTCCAACAATCTCCCTTGCCAAGGGGTAGATGTTCCGCAGTCTGGCACTTTGAGGAAAGCCTGTGCCATATCAAAATGAGCAGGGGCGTGAACCCTTAGCAACCTTACCATCACCAGCATGAGCCATCACATGGCATCAAAGCACCCTAATAGGTGGGTCGAATGCATGAGTCCAAAATCAGTGTCTGCGGGTCACACCACTGCCTCCTCTTCCCCTGTGTTACGTGCTGGCCAATCCCCTGTCCAAGAAGCAGGATCGTATGCATCCCACCCTGCACCTGGACCTTCACAAGCACCATCAGCTAGCACATCCACTTGTGTCCCAGCACAGAGTACAGATGTCCATACCCCAGGCCTTTGAACGAAAGTGCAAATACCCAGCCACAGCACTAAATGCACACCTTTCCAAATTGCTGGCCCTGGAAATGTTGCCATTTAGGCTTGTGGACACAGGCTTTCCGCAGCCTGATGACAGCGGCCGTCCCTAGTTACTCAGTCCCCAGCCGCCACCATTTTTCCCGGTGTGCTGTGCCCGCCTTACACCAGCATGTGTCCCTTAACATCACCCATGCCATGACCAACGCAGTTATTGGGAAGGTCCACTTAACGACTGACACGTGGACAAGTGCTTGTGCCCAGGGACGCTACATTTTACTGATGGCACACTGGGTAAACGTTGGACGCTGGGAGCGAGTCTTATCTTGGGATGGCACAGGTGCTACCGATGCCAAGAATTGCGGACCCTACTTCAATCAGGATTTCCACCAACTATATTAGTGGCTGCACTTCCACCTCTGAATTTTCATCTTGCTGCACCAGTCAGTAGCTGGAAGCAGTGGAGCACTGCTTTCGGCAAGCAGCAACAGGCCGTGCTGAAACTAATTTGCTTAGGTGACAAACAGCACACTGCCGCAGAGCTGTGGCAGGGTATAAGGGACCAGACTGAGCTGTGGCTCTTGTCACTCAACCTACAACCAGGCATGGTTGTGTCTGATAATGGCCGTAACTTGGTGGCGGCTTTGGAGCTCAGCAAGCTCACACACATACCATGCCTAGCGCACGTGTTCAACTTAGTGGTTCAGCAGTTTATGAAAACCTACCCCAACTTGCCTGAGCTACTAGTGAAGGTGTGCCGCTCTTCACAAGCGATGAGTCGGCATGGATGTCTGACCTCAGTGAGGTTTTACGGAACTTTGAGGAATCAACACAGATGGTGAGCGGCGATGCCGCTATTATCCGCGTAACCAGCCCACTTCTGTGTCTACCGAAATGCTTGCTGCTCACAATAAAGACGGAAGCTTTGCATGTGGAAGAGGTAGAAATGGTGGAAGACAATACACAGGGTGATAGCCAGACCACCCTCAGTTCATCCTCTCAGCTCGAATTGGAGGAGGAGGAGGAGGAGGAGGAGGAGACGGTTGCCTCCGCTACAGAGGGTAGTACCCATAGCAGGTTTACTCCATCTGTTCAGTGTGGATGGGCCAAAGAGGAGGAAGAGGATGAGGAGAGTGAGAGTCATCCTCCTGATGAGGACAGCAAAGTCTTGTCTGTTGGCACTGTGGCACACATGGCTGAGTTTATGTTATGCTGCCTTTCCCGTGACACTCGCGTTATACGCATTTTGGCCTAAACCCATTATTGGTTGTTCACCCTTCTCATCTCATTCCTGTGGTGGAGAGGACTAGCAAAATGGTGCAATACCAGAAGGTCCTTGTGGAAAAACTGCTCCAAAAATTTCCAGCTGACAAAGCTGGCGGCAGAGTACATTGCTCCTTGGGCAATCGAGGAGGCGAGACAAGGGGAACACACAGCAGTTCCAACAGCCAGGGCAACACTTTCCAAGGCCTGGGACAGTTTCATGACACCCCGCCAGCACCCTCACCCTGATGCATGGCCTAGTGTCACAGGGAGGGAAAAGTTTTGGAAGATGGTGAAGGAGTACGTAGCAAACCATGTCAGCGACCTCCGTGATGCCTCTGTGTCTTACAACTATTGGGTGTCCGAGGTGGACATGTGGCATGAACTGACGCTTTACGCCTTGGGGGTGCTGGCCTGCTCTGCCACCAGAGTTTTGTCAAAGCGGGTATTTAGTGCTGCTTGGTGGATAATAACTGATAATCGCATCCGCCTGTCAACTGAAAATGCTGACAGGTTGACTTTTATCAAAAATGAACAATGCATGGATTGCCTCTGACTTCTCTACTCCACCAGAGAAAAGCGGATGAACAAAAAGCCACTTTAAATGTGGCTTTTATGGTGTATTGAATACACCATTTTCCCATGCACCCCTTCCACCACAAAAAAGGGTATATGGTTCAATCTTCCTTTTCTTGTCCTCCTCCATCATCATATCAACAGGCTTATTAGGCTCCCCTCACTCCTAATGTTTTAGAGGGTCACCAGCAGGCCCTTGCCCATAATGTGTTAGATGGTCAGATCAGCAGCAGTCCCTCGCCCCTAATGTTTTAAAGAGTCAGCTCAGCAGCAGACCCTCACCCCTAATGTTTTAGAAGGTCACCAGCAGGCCCTTGCTCCTAATGTTTGAGGGTCACCAGCAGGCCATCAATTATAATTTTTCAAGGGTGTGCATGATGCCCTCCTTTATGTGTAATAACGGGTGTATTGGAGTGCCGTTCCCTTGAAATTTTAGGCAGCACTTTTACTTAGTGCATAGGCTTTATGAGTGTAGGAGTCCCACTACCTGAACAACTGTACCACAATGTGAATGAGGCCCTCCTTTATGCGATATACAGGTTGTATCGGAGTGCCTCTTCCTTGTAATTTTTGGCAGCACTTGCACTTTATATACAAGTAAATATACAGGAAAGAATGGTTTCCTAACAATTTTTCCTTTAAAATCGATTTTATCTTCGGTTTTGTGAATATTATTGTCAGTCAGTAAAAGTTGCGTACTACTCGGACAACATCGTTCCCAGCAGCGACCTGAGAGTCCAAGATGCATCCAGACATCCTCTATACGATGTTCCTGAACCATTTCAGTGGTGTTTCCATCAAATTCTGACCTTTTCCTGTGAACCAGACACCCTCCCCTCCTCAGAGCAGGGGGTGCCTGGTTTAATGCTCTGGTTCTCTCATTGTCTTCCATTGTGCTCCCAATCTACTCGAGCACCAGAGCACCTGAGCACTTTGGTGCTTGATCAACACTAGTAAGAGGTTAAATAAATAAATGCCAAATATTCCGCTGAAACCATTCATATAGATAGATAATGGACGCACCGATAATAGAGTCAAATAATAATGCGCACTGTAATGCCACAATAATATTCCTAGCAAAATCGGGACGGCCATTCCGTTCTTAGGAAGGGTATTGAGTAATTGGGCGAGTTCTAGGGTCAGAAATCCCACTTATCGGGGGGGGCGTGGCTGACTGCTGAAGGAGATGGTCGCATGAGGTAGGAGCTCCTCTGCAGTTTGGCTCTAAAGCGACTAAAAAGCCACATTTCGCCTCAAAATGGATTATTTTTCCAATACTAAAAGATCCAGAAGCTCAAGGATGAAGCGGTCTACGAACTCTGAACGTTCGGCTAGGAGGAATAGATCTTTTTCCAGCCATGAGAGAGATGACCAGGACGACGCAGGATCAGCATCGGATATATCATCGGCCTCCAGCTCCAGGAGGGCCCCTATTCTTGGAAATAAATCATCCTATTCTACCCCAATCAGCAGAGAGAAGAGGATACCACAGCTGCCTCCCTGTACTCCATATAAAAGGGGAAAATTGATGGATGCAGCGATGGTCTCACCGAGTGCAGCACTTGGTCCTTATCTCACCCCACCCGGCTTTAACAAAGGAAGCAGCATGGAAGGGGCCGTGGGGACAGCTGTGGAACAGCAGGCCCAGTCTCAGGACTCATTGGAGCCCAGCGATTATGAACAAAGTGAGCCGGTCGGGAAAGGCAAAGATTCAAGCGACACACTGCCGGCGGCATGTCTGCAGGGAGAAGAGGACAAGACGCAGCGTGACCAGAGCCGGACCGCGGTGAACACTGGACAGATATCAGATTTAAGCCATGATCCTTTTGCCAGCTTTCCAGCGGCAGACAAGGAATTATCAGCGACTTTACTGAAAGACATGCTCTTGGCTCTGAAAGCCTCCATTAACTCGGATTTTAAAGCATCGATCCTCCCCCTGCAACAGGCTGTTACAGAGATTGGAGACAGGGTCTCTCATGTGGAGACTAAAATGGAGGAATTTGCGGCCTCACAGAATGAAGTCATTGACAGGCATAACGTGATTGAAGACACTGTGGAGTCGCTGCAAGCAAAGGTAATTGATCTTGAAGACCGCAGTAGACGGAACAACATAAAGTTCCGGGGGGTCCCTGAATCAGTGTCAAATAAAGATCTCGTTCCATATATCGTGGAACTGATCAAAATCCTTATCCCACATGCAAAAGACTATGAGCTTAGTATTGATAGGGCCCATAGGCTTCCAAAACCATCGTTTTTAAACAAAGAGGTACCCCGTGATGTAATGGCTCGTTTCACCTTCTATCATATTAAAGAGCTGATGATGAGGGAAATAAGGAAGAATCCCTCTCTCCCGGAACAATTCTCTGGTTTAAAACTTTTTACAGACTTATCCACGGCAACCACTCGAGCCAGAAAAAAACTTTATTGTGGTTACTAGAACTTTGGCTGCACATGACATCAACTACAGATGGGGTTTCCCAGTCAAGGTGCTGGTATTCAAAGATGGAGAATTACACGCTTTGCACTCCCCTGAAACCGCAATAGCCACCCTGAAACAGTGGGGCTTGAAGACTGAACCAATGCCGCGCTATCAAGATGGAAGTTCCAATAGACCTCAAGGGAGCCAACACCCTGTCAGACCGAGAGAGGACAAAGGAACAAAAGCACAGAGAAGATAAAGATGTACCGCCTGAGGCTGCTACATTGAGCTTCAACACTGTGGAGGGACACTCCCCATGTTAGCCGGACTAACCCGCCCTATAGTTTTTCTACCTTTTGATGGCATTTGTCCATCCACACGGTTTTGCCCCGATTTTTAAAGGGCTGTTTGTTTGTTTTTTACTTTTTTTAACTACTGTCTTACATACAGTAGCCCCGCAACTATGTTACGCTACTCTTGCAGAATTTGATGCCCTTTTATGCGCCTTTTCACATTGCTGCTGTCCTGGACCCAGGCACCCTAAAGGAAAGAATGGCGCGAATTCCAGTAAGTATGACTGGTATTCTGACCTGATTGTTTGGAGATACATAGCTGTGTATGATTTTTGGCCATGTCTATTACCCTAGCATCGATAAATGTAAGGGGTTTGAACTCCCCTTTTAAAAAGACATCAGATGTGGAAAGAGGCTGTGGATAGAGGCTGCGACGTCCTGTATGCCCAAGAGACTCATTTATCTACACATAATACCCCCATACTGCGCCATAAAAGGTTCCCAAAAATCATATACTCTACATACAAAACAAAAAAGAGGGGGGTTCTGATTGCTTTCAAAGATACTGTGACAGTGGAAGTCCAGGAACAATATACTGACCCGGCGGGTAGATACATTATATTGGTTGCCCTTATTGATAGTAAAGTATTTACTTTGGTTAATATATATGCCCCCAATTCTGGCCAAACAAGATTTTTGAAGAAAGTATTTAATAAGATAGAGAAAGTCAAAAAGGGACATCTGATATTGGGAGGAGACTTCAATGCAGTTCTAAACGCGCAATTAGATACCACCCATGGAGCCAGATACAGGGACACGGCGGTTAAAAATTTAATTGAGCAAAAGGGAATGTTTGACATATGGAGACTTATGCATGCATCTGAAAGAGATTACACCCATTTTTCCCATAAAAATAAGTCATATTCTAGAATAGATTATTTTCTAGTTGAGAAACCCCTTATTGATTTAGTGTATGGTTCTGATATTGGAAACATAGTCTGGTCCGACCACGCCCCTATCACATTAAAGATTTCCATTAACAGACATCAGATTAGTGACTATGTATGGAGATTGGACTCCTATATCCTAAAGAATAATAAATTGGCGGATTCTATCAATACAGATCTGAAGGAATATTTTAGCATTAATAATACCCCTGACATGGATCCCTTCATTGTTTGGTCTGCTCATAAAGCGAAGATCAGGGGATCATTTATGTCACTTGGTTCATATCTCAAAAAACAAAGAGAGAGGGAACTGGCTGATTCTTTAATTATGGTCAAGGATCTGGAGTCTAAACATAAACTAAATCCATCATTTTCACTTACTCAAGATCTCCAGAAACTTAGATTTAAAATATATAACCTTATGTTATTTAAATATGAAAAAATGGTAAGGCAATCCAAAATAAATTACTACTCTCGTGATAATAAAACAGGAGCTCTTCTTGCCAGATGCATGAAAGCGAAATTTCAAAGATCAAAAATACGCCAAATTATACACCCTCTCAATGGACAGATCAAATTGGCCCCTAGGGACATAGCCAATGCCTTCAGACAATTTTATGAAGATTTATACAACTTAGCCCCTGATCCCCAACACCCAATAGGAGAAGCCCATATAACCGAATTTTTTGAAAAACTTAACCTCCCCAAAATTAGAGCGGACCATCTTCAGAGTCTAAATCTTCCAATTTCTCTGCAGGAAATTACTAAAGCCATCAAATCCTCACCTAATCAGAAAGCCCCAGGCCCAGATGGTTTTTCAACAGAATATTATAAAATGTTCATTGACACCCTTCTCCCACATATTCATAATTTAATACAGGCAGATTTCCAGCAGACATGTTAGGAGCCACTATTGTAACGATCCCTAAACCTAATAAAGACCCATTGGAAATAAAAAATTACAGACCAATCTCTCTCCTAAATGTGGACCTGAAAATCTATTCCAAAATTATCGCGGACAGATTCCAAAATATACTACCCGATTTAATTCATAAAGATCAGGTTGGTTTAATGAAAAACAGACAGGGCCCAGACAATACAAGGCGTGTTCTGTCCCTGCTCCAATGCTGTAAAAAATACAAAACCCCCTCAGTCTTCCTCACAATAGATGCCGAAAAGGCATTTGACCGCATCAGCTGGTTATATGCGTTTAAAGTTCTGGAAGCCTTTGGTATCAATGGATCTATTCAAACCGGCATTGGAGCATTGTACAGCAACCCATCTGCCAATGTATATGTTAACGGATGCATGTCAGAATCTTTTACTATCACAAATAGGACAAGACAGGGGTGCCCTTTTTCCCCCCTGCCATTTGTATTATCCATAGAGCCACTAGCCGCTGCAATCAGATCTATGCCAGATATACAAGGCATTCGTCTGGGACAACATGAATACAAACTGGCTTTATTTGCAGATGATCTTATCCTAACGCTAACAAATCCACATAAGTCTTTTGGCTAGTTCCTTTGGCCAATTATCCTTTTATAAGATCAATCAGGACAAATCCCAAGCCCTTCCTATTAATATTGACCCATTAGTATTACATACCCTTAAACAACAATTTAAACTAGATTGGCAAGAATCTGAGATCACATATCTGGGCATACAGGTGTCGCATCCATCCTCAAGACTATTTGATAACAACTTTCCTAAAACTAGCCTCTGAAATGGGTAGAGACATGGCTGAATTTTCAAAAAATACTGTATCCTGGCTGGGCAGAATAGCGGCGTATAAAATGCTGCTTCTGCCCAGACTATTGTATCTCTTCAGGTCGATACCAGTCGAAATTCCTGAGTCATATTTCGCGTCATTGAATGATAGATTAAGAAAATACATATGGGAACATAAGAAATCCAGAGTGGCCTTTAAGACCATTATTAGGCACCAAACAAAAGGAGGTTTGGGGGTCCCACACATCAAATTTTATTACCACTCTGCAGTTCTAGATCAACTTTCTCATTGGTGGTCCAATAATCCAGACAAGATCTGGGTCCAGATAGAGAGTCACATTTGTGGTCTCGGAACATTGAAATCGAGACTATTAGCACCTGTTCTAGGTATACCCCTCCCCCCCCCCCCCCCCTTTATTAATATAATCAAGTTTTCGGACAATGTCTGGAAATCCTTCCTAAATATGAGGAAAGGAAAGGTTCACATATCAATATCTGATTGTACGCTTGACTTCCTGCATGACCAAGTAGACATGATCCCTATCCAAGAATGGAGCGACTTGGGAATCAAATCCCTACATGATTTTGTTGTGGAGGATAGAATACTATCCTTTTCGGAGCTCAAAAATAAATTCGACCTTAATAGGGATGATCTATATAGATATCTTAGTGTCAGAGATTTCATAAATAAACGAGAAATTAGATATAAACCAAAGCTTCCCCACATGATTTCAGTAGACAGTCTGTTTAAAAAGAAAAGGAGCATTTCTATTTTCTATTCACAATTGACAGAACCCCTCAACTCTTCTACAAACCAATCTATAGTTAAATGGAAGATTTGAACATCAGATTAGACTTAGCTGACTGGTATGCCTCTTTTGCTAACTTCCACAAATACTTTCATAGCACAAAACACAAGGAATTGCTCTTTAAGACTTATCTGAGGTGGTATTACACCCCCAGTAAGCTCTACTTCATTTTTTCTGACACCACTGATAGGTGCTGGAGGCAATGTGGTGAGAAGGGGACACTTCTCCATATATTATGGGAATGTGACGCCATCAGACCCCTCTGGAGAGCAGCAAAACTCCTAATATGGAATACTCTAAACATCAATATAAGTCTTACTCCACAGCTAGCTCTTCTACTATTAGGCCTAGATGAAGTACCATACCAATTCAGATCTATAGTGGCACACATAGTCATAGCCACAAAATTGATTATCACAAGACACTGGAAAACGACAGATACTCCCCATATAAAAGAGGTTTGGCAGGAAGTCAATACTACTTGTTCCTTCGAACAATCTATTGCAAGGGTCCAGGACAAAATTCCCACATATCATTCTAGATGCGATATTTGGCCCAATAGTTCTTACTACTCTCCTCAGACTTAAGGGTTATATCTGCATTGATCTTTGTTATTGGGTTAACACCCCTTTTGTGATGTGTTTTCCTCTCCTATGATACGAAGCAACCCATCTGAAATTAAGTTGCAATCTTTCCTGATTTAGCTTCAGTTTCCTTACATAATCATGTCTATATTTGTTTTCTGTATTCTCATCTATAGGTGTCATAGGAGAGACGGTTGTGTTATATTGATTCCTTTTTTTGTGTTGTTTTTCCTTACTGAAAATGTAAAAAATAAAATATTGCATAGAAATCCCACTTATCTGCTGCCCATCCCCCAGGCTTATTTTTGATACCCTTAAGTCTTATAATATAATTTTTAAATTTTTGTTCTCTTTTTGGTCACATTTGGGTTATATATATATTTTTAATAGTAACATTAAAGGCTATGTTTTACTTGCTTTCTGGCCATGTTTTTTCTCTGATATTTGAGACAAAGAGCTTTCGATTTTTAAAGTCCTGGCCTCTGTTAAGGTATAAGGCGGTTTTTATATAAAAAATTATAATGTAATCAGAATCTGAAGATGAAGAAATGACTGGCAAGACAATTACTGGATTAAATGAAAAAGTAATTAAATGAGGTGGCTCTACCTACAGGTAGGATGGGAAGGTGCTCAATATCTTAAAGGTGTTAACGCCAAACACCAGAAAATGATTAGATAATAGTAACTTGTGATATGGCACTCATATCTGAAGAGTCGGCTTCAACAATTATTAATTTATTATTAATTCATGTATCATAACAGTAAGTGATAAAAACCATGAATTTCATCCATAAAAAACATACAATAAAATAATATATTATAACACCACTAATTAGGAATATATAGTTTAAAATAGGACTAGATAGTATCCACCATGATTGACTAAGGTATACCAGGTTTTGTGTTGAAAATATTGCATCTCCATCGATCAATCAACTTCACATAGGATTAAGTTCAGGTAGTCAATTTGAATGGTAAGTATAGGCTATAGCCGCACCATATGTTTTAAAAGGTCATGTTGTCATTATCATCTCTGTGTAAGGTATAGTTCACATATGCTTAACAGTGGGGGAATTAAGCTCCAGGTGGCGTCCCACCTGTTTGAAGCTATATTATTCCCTTATTGTTCCAGTCACGTGAGAGTAGATTCGCCAGACTCTAAGTATTTTCTTGGAGCAGTTGAGGAAGAAGTCAGTCACCTATAGGACTTCGAAACTCGTATGGGAGGAATCTGGACTTCAACACCATTGTCTCTGCGTACGCTGAAGATCGCTTACTTATTTGCCGCCTGCCGATTAGGAAATTGATCCGTCCCCTCGTGAACAACTGCTCCAAAGAATACTTGGAGTCTGGCGAATCTACTCTCACGTGATTGGAACAAGCCAGGATTGGAGCACGAGGGACACTGAAGCGGCAGAGTTCAGAGGAGCAAGCCGCACACCGACTTGGAGATAAGGGAATAATATAGCTCCAAACAGGTGGGACGCCACCTAGAGCTTAATTCCCTCACTGTTAAGCATATGTGAACTATACCTTACACAGAGATAATGACAACATGACCTTTTAAAACATATGGTGCGGCTATATCCTATACTTACCATTCAAATTGACTACCTGAACTTAATCCTATGTGAAGTTGATTGATCGATGGAAATGCAATAGTATGCAATATTTGCAACACAAAACCCGGTATACCTTAGTCAATCATGGTGGATACTATCTAGTTCTATTTTAAACTATATACAGTTGCAAGAAAAAGTATGTGAACCCTTTGGAATGATATGGATTTCTGCACAAATTGGTCATAAAATGTGATCTGATCTTCATCTAAGTCACAATAGACACAGTCTATCACAGTGCTTAAACTAACAACACACAAAGAATTAAATGTTACCATGTTTTTATTGAACACACCATGTAAACATTCACAGTGCAGGTGGAAAAAGTATGTGAATCCTTGGATTTAATAACTGGTTGAACGTCCTTTGGCAGCAATAACTTCAACCAAACGTTTCCTGTAGTTGCAGATCAGATGTGCACAACTGTCAGGAGTAATTCTTGACCATTCCTCGTTAAAGAACTGTTTCAGTTCAGCAATATTCTTGGGATGTCTGGTGTGAATCGCTTTCTTGAGGTCATGCCACAGCATCTCAATTGGGTTAAGGTCAGGACTCTGACTGGGCCACTCCAGAAGGCGCATTTTCTTCTGTTTAAGCCATTCTGTTGATTTACTTCTATGCTTTGGGTCGTTGTCCTGTTGCAACACCCATCTTCTGTTGGGCTTCAGCTGGTGGACAGATGGCCTTAAGTTCTCCTGCAAAATGTCTTGATAAACTTGGGAATGCATTTTTCCTTTGATAATAGCAATCCATCCAGGCCCTGACGCAGCAAAGCAGCCCCAAACCATGATGCCCCCGCCACCATACTTCACAGTTGGGATTAGGTTTTGATGTTGGTGTGCTGTAGCCCTTTTCTCCACACAGTGTTGTGTTTCTTCCAAACAACTCAACTTTGGTTTCATCTGTCCACAGAATATTTTGCCAGTACTGCTGTGGAACATCCAGGTGGTCTTGTGCAAACTGTAAATGTGCAGCTGTCACCACCAGACATCTGAGAAGCTCTGACAGACGTTCTTCAGAACCTCCTCCTTGAGGTTCCTTTTGTTTTGCTTTCGTTTTCTCATCTCGTTAGCCTCTCAGCTGTAATGTAGTTGCACTGATTGCATCCCTTTAAATCCCTTCCCATACTGCATTACTTTGCGGTTTATACAACTTTCTGGAGTGTGTGCGCATGTTGTTCATTCATTTGTGTTTTCCTGTTTGCTGGATCCCAGGTGACCCTGACTCCCTCCGTATCAAGTGTAGGTAGCCGGTGGTAGTGTCCCCTCACTTTTATAGGGTGTTCAGGTGTTATACAGTCGAGGTACGAGGATATGCGATCATCTATCATTGAGATTTTTGCATAGGCTGAGCAGTTAGGGAGAGAGCCAGGTCTGTTGCAGGGTTCTCCCTTTTGTTCCTTAGTTTTGGATCCAGTCAGTTGGATCTTCATTTTGTGTCTTCTAGGTTTTGTGTCTTCTAGTTTATAAACCGCCAAAACCGTCTCAAGCATGGATCCGGTTTCACTTTTGACTGAACACATGCAGGGTCTTTCATTGGAGGTAGCAGATCTCCGTAAAACCGTTTCTCAATTTCAGGTGACCGGTTCAGCTTGCGTTCATGGAGTTTGTTCTGAGCCTAAGATCTCGTTCCGGATACGTTCTCCAGGGGTAGTGAGAATTTTGTTTGTTTTAGAGAGGCTTGCAAACTCAATTTTGTGGGTGTGGGGGCGGTCTTGTCTCAGGGTTCCTCTCCTGCCAAATGGCGACCGTGTGCCTTTTTCTCGAAAAAACTCTCCTCCGCAGAGAGAAATTACGATGTGGGAGATAGGGAATTGTTGGCCATCAAGTTGGCTTTTGAGGAATGGCGCCATTGGCTAGAGGGAGCCAGACACCCTATTACCGTATTTACTGATCATAAAAATCTGGCCTACTTGGAGTCAGCCAAGCGTCTGAACCCGAGACAGGCCAGATGGTCTTTGTTGTTTTCTAGGTTTAATTTTGTTGTCACGTTCCGCCCTGGAGTTAAGAATGTGAAGGCAGATGCCCTGTCACGTTGTTTTCCGGGAGGTGGGAATTTTGAAGACCCGGGTCCCATTTTGGCTGAAGGTGTGGTGGTCTCTGCTCTTTTTTCTGAATTGGAGGCAGAGGTGCAGGCAGCCCAGTCAGAGGCTCCTGATCTTTGTCCTCCTGGGAGGTTGTTTGTGCCTATCGCTTTAAGACACAAGATTTTTAAGGAACACCACGATACGGTCCTTGCTGGGCACCCGGGGGCAAGAGCCACACTGGATCTCATCGCTCGGAGATTCTGGTGGCCTGCGCTTTGTAAGTCGGTTGAGGGTTTTGTGGCAGCCTGCGAGACTTGCGCTCATGCCAAAGTCCCTCATTCACGGCCATCAGGTCCTCTCCTTCCCTTACCCATTCCTTCCCGTCCTTGGACACATCTGTCCATGGACTTCATAAACGGACCTGCCTCGTTCCTCAGGGAAGACTGATTCTGGTGGTGGTGGACCGTTTAAGCAAAATGGTGCATTTCATTCCTTTTCCTGGCTTGCTCAATGCTAAGATGCTGGCGCAGGCATTTATTGATCACATTGTCAAATTACATGGTATTCCTTCAGACATAGTCTCTGATAGGGGCACACAGTTTGTTTCCAGATTCTGGAAGGCTTTCTGTTCTCGCTTGGGGGTTCGGTTGTCATTCTCTTCTGCTTTCCACCTGCAGTCGAATGGCCAGACAGAGCGTGTCAATCAGAATCTGGAGACATATCTGCGCTGTTTTGTGGCAGAGAATCAGGAGGATTGGTGTTCTTTTTTGTCCCTTGCTGAGTTTGCTTTAAATAACCATCGTCAGGAGTCCTCTGATAAGTCACCATTTTTTGGTGCATATGGGTTTTATCCACAGTTTGGGACATTCTCTGGAGAGGGGTCCTCTGGTTTACCTGATGAGGACAGATTCTCCTCGTCTTTGTCATCTATTTGGCAAAAGATTCAGGATAATCTAAAGAGCATGAGTGAGAGAAATAAGCGTGTGGCGGATAAGAGACGTGTCTTGATCTTCCTCAGACTTGGAAGATCCATAAGTCCTTATTAAAACCTTATGTCCAACCCATTGTACCCTCGTCTTTGCCTCCTCCTCCGATTGTGGTTGATGGTAATCTTAAATTTCAGGTCTCTAGGATTGTGGATTCTCGTGTTGTCCGCGGTTCTCTCCAGTACCTCGTTCATTGGGAGGGTTATGGTCCTGAGGAGAGGATGTGGGTCCCAGTGACAGACATTAAGGCCACTCGTCTCATCAGGGCTTTCCATAGGTCCCATCCTGAGAAGGTGGGCTCTGAATGTCCAGAGTCCACTCGTAGAAGGAGGGGTTCTGTCACCACCAGACATCTGAGAAGCTCTGACAGATGTCCTTCAGAACCTCCTCCTTTAGGTTCCTTTTGTTTTGCCTTCGTTTTCTCATCTCGTTGACCTCTCTCAGCTGTCATGTAGTTGCAGCGATTGCTTCCCTTTAAATACCTTCCCATACTGCATCACTTTGCGGTTTATACAACTTCCTGGAGTGTGTGCATGTTGGATGCTACTACTGAGTCTTCTACAGATAAGTTTTGTTCATTCTTTTGTGTTTTCCTGTTTGCGGGATCTC
Organism: Bufo gargarizans; assembly: GCF_014858855.1. Classification (NCBI taxonomy): domain Eukaryota; kingdom Metazoa; phylum Chordata; class Amphibia; order Anura; family Bufonidae; genus Bufo; species Bufo gargarizans. The sequence continues at coordinate 325,415,233 of NC_058080.1, forward strand.
AGGTGACGCTGACTCCCTCCGTATCAAGTGTAGGGAGCCGGTGGTCGTGTCCCCTCACTATTATAGGGTGTTCAGGTGTTATACAGTCGAGGAACGAGGATATGCCATCATCTATTATTGAGATTTTTGCATAGGCTGAGCAGTTAGGGAGCAAGCCAGATCTGTTGCAGGGCTCTCCCTTTTGTTCCTTAGTTTTGGATCCAGTCAGTCGGATCTTCATTTTGTGTCTTCTAGTTTTCTGTAAACCTTCCGTGACAGCAGCAATGTTTTTTTGGACACCAGGGGCTTCCTCTGTGGTATTCTCCCATGAAATCCATTCTTGTTTAGTGCTTTACGTATCGTAGATTAGCTAGCCGGGATGTAACATTAACATATGCCAGAGACTTTTGGAAGTCTTTAGCTGACACTCTAGGATTCTTCTTCACCTCATTGAGCAGTCTGTGCTGTTCTCTTGCAGCCATCTTTACAGGACGGCCACTCCTAGGGAGAGTAGAAGCAGTGCTGAACTTTCTCCATTTGTAGACAATTTGTGGACTAATGAACAGCAAGGCTTTTGGAGATACTTTTATAACCCTTTCGAGCTTTATGCAAGTCAACAATTCTTAATCGTAGGTCTTCTGAGAGTTCTTTTGTGCGAGGCATCATTCAAATCAGGCAATATTTCTTGTGAAAAGCAAACCCAGAACCGGTGTGTGTTTTTTATAGGGCAGGGCAGCTATAACCAACACCTCCAATATCATCTCATTGGATTGGACTCCAGTTGGCTGACACCTCACTCTAATTAGCTCTTGGAGATGTCATTAGTCTAGGGGTTCACATATGACCAATTTGTGCAGAAATCCATATCGTTCCAAAGGGTTCACATACTTTTTCTTGCAACTGTATTCCTAATTACGTCATTTTACTGGTGTTATAATATATTATTGTATGTTTTTTTTATGGATGAAATTCATGGTTTTTATTACTTTCTGTTCCATATCACAAGTTGCAATTACTGGATTAATACTATATGAAGAAAAATAACCTGGCATGGTCATGAGTGTGCTGCTGAAGCAAAGACATAGGAGACTGCAATTGACAAGAGAATAAATAAGCCTCTACAATTGGCTGCTCACTTGACACTGTTGTACTAAATGCACAACATCTCTGATTATACAGAAACTGAAAGGCCTTGGCTCTGGTATTCAAGTGGCCCGGACATTATACAGGAAACAACTGCTATAACAGAGGAAGAATTGGGAAGTTCTGTCAGTGCCCCAAGGACAAGAGGATCCACAAAGGGTATTAGAAGATGATTTTATTGGTGTGGAAGACTACGCATTTCAGGATCGCACTGATCCCTTCATCAGGTAAAATATACCATGAATTAATCCTGAAACGTGTAGTCTTCCATACCAATAAAATCCTCTTCAAATATGTGGATCCTCTTACCCTTGGAGTGCTGCCAGAAGTTCCCAATTCTTCATCTGTTGTAGCAGTTGTTTCACGGTCCTGAGTAGTGTTGGGACGTGAATATTCGAATCGCAAATTTTAATCGCGAATACCACCACAATTCACGAAGAATTCGAATATAGTGCTATATATTCGTATTCGACTATTCTATTTTTTTTTTTCAACAGTAACCTCCCTTCTTGCTTGTGGGCCAATAAGAAGGCTGCAATGTCTTTGTCTGAGTTTAGCAACATCCCTAGCAACCAATAAGAAAGTTGCCTACCCCTTACTATATAAGAACCTCCCCAGCAGCCATTTTCCACAGTTTTTGCAGTTCTGATAGAGACAGCAGTGTCATTGTTGTGCTGTGTGCTTTACTGTTTCATTACATAACATAGTTAGCTGTTATGTATAGATAGTTAGTGGGAGATAGTCAGTGTAGGTTAGATCATGATATAGTGTAGCTGATAGGTTCCAGTGCAGTGTGTTAGGTAGCGTGACAATACTTAGTGCACCAATCCGTAATATGTAGTCAGACCTGCTAAAATGTGAAGTTTCATGTATTTCACAAAAATATGCGCATCATTAATTGCCTATTGAATATAATTAGGACCTGACCTGGGTAAGGTAATTTTACTAGTTTATTTACAAATGCCTATCCAGGCAATAGAACCTATCTTGACCCAGTACACTACGTGCAGAATTATTAGGCAAATGAGTATTTTGACCACATCATCCTCTTTATGCATGTGGTCTTACTCCAAGCTGTATAGGCTCGAAAGCCTACTACCAATTAAGCATATTAGGTGATGTGCATCTCTGTAATGAGAAGGGGTGTGGTCTAATGACATCAACACCCTATATCAGGTGTGCATAATTATTAGGCAACTTCCTTTCCTTTGGCAAAATGGGTCAAAAGAAGGACTTGACAGGCTCAGAAAAGTCAAAAATAGTGAGATATCTTGCAGAGGGATGCAGCACTCTTAAAATTGCAAAGCTTCTGAAGCGTGATCATCGAACAATCAAGCGTTTCATTCAAAATAGTCAACAGGGTCGCAAGAAGCCTGTGGAAAAACCAAGGCGCAAAATAACTGCCCATGAACTGAGAAAAGTCAAGCGTGCAGCTGCCAAGATGCCACTTGCCACCAGTTTGGCCATATTTCAGAGCTGCAACATCACTGGAGTGCCCAAAAGCACAAGGTGTGCAATACTCAGAGACATGGCCAAGGTAAGAAAGGCTGAAAGACGACCACCACTGAACAAGACACACAAGCTGAAACGTCAAGACTGGGCCAAGAAATATCTCAAGACTGATTTTTCTAAGGTTTTATGGACTGATGAAATGAGAGTGAGTCTTGATGGGCCAGATGGCTGGATTGGTAAAGAGCAGAGAGCTCCAGTCCGACTCAGACGCCAGCAAGGTGGAGGTGGAGTACTGGTTTGGGCTGGTATCATCAAAGATGAGCTTGTGGGGCCTTTTTGGGTTGAGGATGGAGTCAAGCTCAACTCCCAGTCCTACTGCCAGTTTCTGGAAGACACCTTCTTCAAGCAGTGGTACAGGAAGAAGTCTGCAAGGTAAGAAAAACATGATTTTCATGCAGGACAATGCTCCATCACACGCGTCCAAGTACTCCACAGCGTGGCTGGCAAGAAAGGGTATAAAAGAAGAAAATCTAATGACATGGCCTCCTTGTTCACCTGATCTGAACCCCATTGAGAACCTGTGGTCCATCATCAAATGTGAGATTTACAAGGAGGGAAAACAGTTCACCTCTCTGAACAGTGTCTGGGAGGCTGTGGTTGCTGCTGCACGCAATGTTGATGGTGAATAGATCAAAACACTGACAGAATCCATGGATGGAAGGCTTTTGAGTGTCCTTGCAAAGAAAGGTGGCTATATTGGTCACTGATTTGTTTTTGAATGTCAGAAATGTATATTTGTGAATGTTGAGATGTTATATTGGTTTCACTGATAAAAATAAATAATTGAAATGGGTATATATTTGTTTTTTGTTAAGTTGCCTAATAATTATGTACAGTAATAGTCACCTGCACACACAGATATCCCCCTAAAATAGCTAAAACTAAAAACAAACTAAAAACTACTTCCAAAAATATTCAGCTTTGATATTAATGAGTTTTTTGGGTTCATTGAGAACATGGTTGTTGTTCAATAATAAAATTAATCCTCAAAAATACAACTTGCCTAATAATTCTGCACTCCCTGTATAACAGCCCCTCTGTATTATTAATATATATATATATATATATATATATATATATATTCGAGAAAACAGGATTGCACTCCAAGTTGTGATGAAAAATCAAGGCAGTTTTATTCACCCATGTTATGGCATATCTAGCAAGATATGCCATAACATGGGTGAATAAAACTGCTTTGATTTTTCATCACAACTTGGAGTGCAATCCTGTTTTTTCGATTATATTATTGGGGATCGCCGTTGCCCCCTTTTGGATATTGCACCCACTCTTCAGGCTGGTGCTCCCGTTGGACTTTATATATATATATATATATATATATATATATATATATATATTGGTCCCCCTGTATTGTTAATATAATAACCCACACTTTGTTATTAGTATAATGTCCCCCTCTTTATTATTAGTATAAGTTCTAGTTTATTTACAAATGCCTATCCAGGCAATAGAATCTGTCTTGACCCAGGTGTAAATTAATACTTCACTTTTATTTGAATACAAGTAAAACCTAAATGCTAAGTGTGTGCGAGGTGCACTCTTTAATTGAACTTAAACAGAACCCAAAAATTAAGGGGTGTTAAAAACACAGTACACCACTTCACTGATAGGTGTATTGCTTTGACAATTAAGGGGGGGGGGGGGGTGAAGAGATGTGCACTCTCTTTCACCCTTACCACTGTAAGGGCAGAACACTACCGTACCGCCGTCCGCGGTGACTCTGCCAGCTGAGAATGGTTGTGATAACAGCCATATAGAGTAGTGGGAGAAATGAAAATATCAACCCACTATGTGAATGGTGCATAAAGCATCTCAGTTGATCTCAGACTGGGATTAGTGGCAACTAACACCGCAACACGCCAAAACCACAACTAACTTGATTGCTAAACCAAACCAAGCAACGTCGGCCAGCCTGACCGTTAGTTGCTGGTTAACAGTGGAGTTGTGTACAGCTATTAAAAACTAACACTGCCCCCCGACATGTTTTGCCAGTATTCTGGCTTCTTTAGGGGTTAATGGGCAGCCATGAGTGACCCCAGCCACCTGGAGGTTTAAATCGTGTGTAAACTAATTGACAGGTTAGCCCTCCTATCAATTACAAGGGACAAAGCACTGCCAGACAAAGGTGTCCTTAGACACGCCCCTACAATCTGATTGGAGTGCTGGACACCGTCGCCCACTATACCCGTCAGAGACGCGCTGCACCCAAAAAAGCCCAGCGAACACTTAGGATACATCCTCTGATACTGTGAGACTGCGCATGCGCTACGCTGCGTATGGCTGCGTACGGACTTAGACTGTGCCAGACACCGTCGCCCACTATACGCGTCATCAATGACGCGCTGCACCTGAAGTGCCTGCGCGAACACTATGGCTGCGCACAAACTCAGGCCCTGTAAAGGGGGACCTATGCAGTGGGATAATACGCCAATATTTAAAGATGAAAACTGATATTTGTGAAAGTGAACGCATGCCTCACAATACAGCGCTGCGCATAAGCACTACCTGGTATAAGTGCTGTGCCGTGGGCTACTAGGCATATGCCTGCTGATAGACAGAAAACAGGAACACAATTGCTCGTCTGCTCCACTAGTTCCTCTAGTTCCTAAAGTGTGCAGACTTGGGAGCAAAAAAGCCCTACAGTGCAGACATAAAATCTCTTATCCATAGTGCAATTGTACAAGCATTCACATCAATAACTGGGACTTAGCCAAGTAAAGATGACATTAAGACTTAGCCAAGTAGGGGTGACACTACTATATGGTGATACGTCGTCTGCACCATCAGGACAAAGCGATTGAAGGAATGACATTAGTATTAGTGGCAGTGAATATACATTTTGTCCAAAACAAGTGTCAGTATTTTCATTATTATTACTAATAAACTGACACTAGATGTTCCAGCAAGGCCCTTCATTATTAGTCAAACCAGTGGATGGGGTACTCAAAACTTCTTGGCTCAATGTCTGGATACTAATATAGGTGTCAGTAGACACTTGAAAATTTGCAGTATAGAAAAATAGAAAACACACAACAGAAAACAACAAACTACAGACCCTCCTTAGTTGTCAAAGAAAAGCAGTGAAGGCAAAACCTTCATTGAGCCCTTTGGGACTGAGACTATCTAGCCGATAGAGCCGCCTAGTTTCTTCTTGCAATAACATGGCATCCAGATCTCCCTTTCTCACACCCAGAGTTTTCTTACAGATGCCCCAAAATGTTAGTACCTTATGGTCACCTCCATGATAGGCTCTGACATGCCTGGAGACTGAGGTATCTGCCTTAGTGTTGATACTGCTAATATGCTGGCAGATCCTTCTCCTGAACGTCTTTCCAACATAGATTTTAATGTATTGCCTTATCTGATATTCTCTTTTATCCACAGGATTAATGAAGGATCGGCATCTCTTGACAAGAGGACAGAAGACAGTCACCACACGGGTAAGTACCCACTACATTCGATTTAAGCCAGGTAGTTTTAGGCGGTGCGGGGCGAAAGAAACTGGACTAATACGTCCTTCAAGTTTCTACCTCGACGGTAAGTGACACTGGGATTCTGCGTGATAACTGTCCTTAGGTCATTATCCGCCCAAAATACATGCCAGTGTTTCTTCAGAATACGAAACACCGGGTTGTTTTGGGCATGGTAGGTGCCAATACATCTGACATGTGTTTTGGGTCCTTGGATTCAGCTCTTAATTCCATCCTATCGGTATTCTTTGCCCTAGCATAGGCATGATGCAAGACCTTTTTAGGGTATCCCCTAGCACAAAACCGGTCATATAGGGTCTTACACTCTTTTACGAAACCTACTTCCTCGGAGCAGTTCCTGCGGGCCCTGATGTATTGACCCACAGGAATTCCCTTCTTAAGGGGTCTTGGATGGTAACTGCCCCACTGCAGCAGGTTATTCGTTGCTGTGGGCTCGCGTTGGATTTCAGACTGGATGTGGCCATCAGGGTCCAGTGTGAGTTTGAGATCCAGAAAGGTGCTATCGTGTATCTCAGAAGTGAATGCCATATCTATAGTGTTATGATTAAGTGCTGAAACAAATTGGTGAAACTTATCAGTGGGGCCTTCCCACAGTATTAGTACATCAATGTATCTGCCCCAAAAAAGTATATGCTGCGTGAATTCAAAAAAATCTGGTGTAAAAACGATAGTATTAGTTGCCTATTTGCGCAATTGCGAATATATTGGAGCACTCTATCTGCCTATAAAGCTATTGTAATGTTCTGCCATGCCAACCATTTTCTCCAGTCTCAGGAAACTTCTAGCAGCTTGAAAAATTTTGCAACAGTGACCTACACCTGTATTGCGCGCCTAAGGCTACTTTCACACTCGATTGGTGCGTATCCGTCATGGATCTGCACAGATGGATCTGTTCAGATAATACAACCATCTGCATTCATTCAGAACTGATCCGTTTGTGTTATCTTTAATATAGCCAAGACGGATCCGTCTTGAACACCTTTGAAAGTCAATGGAGGACAGATCCGTTTTCTATTGTGCCAGATTTTGCAATAGAAAAAAAGTTCCGTCTGCATTGACTTGTGTGAATTGAATTGTGTGTCAGAACGGATCCGTTTGGCTCAGTTTCATCAGACAAACACCAAAACGCTGCAAGCAGCGTTCTGGTGTCCGCCTCCAAAGCGGAATGGAGACGGAACTGAGGCAAACTGATGAATTCTGAGCAGATCCTTTTCCATTCAGAATGCATTAGGGCAAACCTGATCCATTTTGGACTGCTTGTGAGAGCCCTGAATGGATCTCACAAACGGAAAGCCAAAACACCAGTGTGAAAGTATCCTAATACGCACATATTACATTGCCGATTTTCATGATCAAAAAAATAATCGCAAACTCAAGAATTCGCGAATATTCACGAAATATCACGAATTCGAATATTGCCCCTGCCTTTCCTCACTAGTGCTGAGTATAGCAGCATTATCTGTCTACAAGACTGGAATGTTACTACTCCTAGCTGGTGACACAGCTACTGGAAAGACGGTTTTCCATGAAAATTGGAAGAAGATCCACTGATTGAAGAGGCTGAAATAAGAAAAATAAGGCTTTCAAAACAAATTCTTAATAGACTTGAATAATTTTTTGATGAGTGGATGGCCAGAAAACTTGTCTCTGAATGGTGAATTTATTGTACAGAAAATGGACTTTAAGTGTATCATTGCATAAGGTCTTTCTGAAAAATGTGTTGTAGGTATAGCAAAATGACAGCAGTGGATGGACGAGAAATTGCAGCGGTCAAGCATCATGAAGAAAAATAGGTTATGTTGCCACTAAGCCTTTCTAATTTCAGCTTCCAATCTAGTAAATGAAGTTTGAACAGATCTGGTTTCAAAATTCCCTCTGAAGCGATAGGTCTTGATGCACAGTTAGTTTCCAGTTTCCTCCCAAAAGAATCAAAATAATGGAAAGCATTCCCTCCAGGGTCAATACAGTATTATCTCTTTTAAAGTCAACTTCTCTCTCTTGATTTTCCCTAGGACTCTGGGAATGAGGGGAAGCAGAGGGAAGACATAGCCAGATCTCATTTCCCAGCTGATGGAGAGGCCAAGACATACGGAAGATCCTGGTGACTGAGAGAGCAGAATTTTCTCAGCTGTCTGCAGGTCTATTGTAGTCATGAAGTTGCCTTGATTTATAACAGTGAGGACTGACCGAATATACTCCATCTTCAAGTGTTTTTTTCAGAATGAATCTGTTCACGTAAGTCAGGTCGATGACCAGTCTGAATTTACCTCCTTATTTTGGTAACAAAAATACCCTGAAACATACCCCAAAGAATACTTGGTGAACAGGAATTGGCTCTAATTTCCGATTTTAAATTAATTATTATAGAAGAAAAAGAACTTCCATATCTCGGCTTGAATTTAGAAAGAACAAGTCTAGGGTATAGATAAGTGAAACTTTCTAACTAGTAATCCTTTAGAATTGAAAGATTAAATCATTAGGGACAGTATTCAGTCAGTTAGTGTACTATGTGTCTGTAGCCAGGGCTGAAAATGTTCATAATGTCATGTGTTTTATTGCACAAGACATTAGCTTTTAACCCCTTAAGGACCGAGGACGTACCGGTACGCCCTATTTCCCGAGTCCTTAAGGACCGAGGACGTACCGGTACGTCCTGACTTAAAACCGTAACTCCGGCGCCGCGGGGGTTAATCGGAACGGGATTTCGGCTGAAATCATTCAGCCGGCATCCCGTAACAACGCAGGGGGGGGTCATTTGACCCCCCCGTATCGGCGATCGCAGAAAACCGCATGTCAATTCAGACCTGCGGTTTTCTGCGTTTCCGGTCCATTCGGGTGTCCTGTGACCCGATGAACCGGAAAAAGACTGCGATCGGTGGCGTAATTATACACCACCAATCGCAGTCCGAGGATTTGAGGAGGCGGTGCTGGCCCTGGTGCTGAACACTGCTGTCCAGGGTGCTGATTGGTGCAGGGGAGAGAGGCGCGAGATTCAAACTTCCTGCGCTCCTCTCTCCCCTCCTCTTCCTGTTCTGCACGAGCACCCGGCAGCATCGTCCAGCACCAGCTCCTGTGTCCCCCTAATCGGCATCCATCACCCTCCTGCACCCATCGCCACCCAGGTAGGTTAGGGTCAGTGAGGGAGAGGCACCGTTAGGCAGGGAAAGAAGGGAAAAGTAAGTTAGGAAAAAAAAAAAAAAAAAAAAAAAACTTTTATCCAAACTTCCATCTATCCATCTAACCCTAACCCAGACCCCCCCCTGCCACTTGCCCCCCCCCACCAGCCCCCCCACCCCACACCAGCCCCCCACCCCACACCAGCCCCCCCCAGCCCCCCTCCTCACCACCACTTTTTTTTTTCTGCGTGCGCTGACTGGCCGGCACTTTTTAGCGTCCTTCCACTGTTAGCGCATCGCCCGCCCCACACCCCACCGACCGCTGATCAGCGTTGTACCGCTGATCAGCAAGTTTTAACTTTTTTTTTTCCTAACACTTGCCCTTTTTTTTTTGCCTTTTTTAGTACGCGAACACCCGTTGCCCACACACACACGCACATATAATAAAGTTTTACACACACGCACACCTACACGCACACACACCCATGGCCCGCCGGGTGTTCTCGGCCGAGGAGGCATATGCCCAGATTGCCTCCGACTCTGAGAGCCCCAGTGAGGATGAGGATGACCCCACGTTCCTCTTATCATCCGCATCCTCCTCATCATCATCGGATGACGATGAGCCACCAAGGCGGCGGAGACGCCGCCAGGCGGAGCCAGGGGCCCCACATGCTAGGGATCCTGTGGCCCACCCTAGTACGAGCCGCCCTGGGGTTCGTACTGGTTTCCCGGCCCACCAAATAAGTCCACCGGAGACCCCTGCCGATGAACTTAGCTGGTGTCCCCCAGTGGACTTTGAGCCTGAGATTCCGGATTTCGCTGGCAATCCTGGAATCCAGATTCCCACAGTGGGGTTTACTGAAATAGACTATTTTAGTTTTTTTTTCAGTAACCCACTGGTGAATTTGATGGTGGAGCAGACGAATCTGTACGCCCAACAGTTCGTCGCTCAAAACCCAGGCTCAGTTTTGGCTAGACCCGGTGGCTGGACGCCGGTCAGTGCAGCCGAAATGAGGACATTTTGGGGCCTCGTGCTGCATATGGGTCTAGTCCAAAAACCCAGTGTCAGACAATACTGGAGTGGGGACGTCTTGTACCAGACCCCACTGTACAGTATGGTCATGATACGTCACCGGTTTGAGGCCATCCGGAAATGTCTGCATTATTCCGATAATGCAGCATGTCCACCCCGAGGTGATCCTGCCTATGACCGGCTGTATAAGATACGGCCGGTCATCGATCACTTTGGGGCCACATTTCAGCAGGCCTACGTACCTGGAAGGGAGGTCGCGGTTAATGAGTCGCTCATTGCGTTCAAGGGGAGACTCAGTTTCCGCCAATATATTCCCACAAAGCGGGCGAGGTATGGCGTGAAGCTATACAAAATTTGTGAGAGTACCTCAGGGTACACTTACAAATTTCGTGTGTACGAGGGGCGAGATTCCCGTATTCAACCCCCATAATGTCCCCCCACTCTGGGTGTTAGCGGGAAACTCGTGTGGGACCTTATGTACCCACTGCTGGATAGTGGTTACCACTTGTACGTGGATAACTTTTATACCAGCATTCCCTTGTTCAGGTCCCTTGCCGCCAGATCCACGTTCGCTTGTGGGACCGTGCGGAAAAATCAGCGCGGCCTCCCTGCCTACCCCCTCCAGGTACCTATCCCCAGGGGTGAGACCCGTGCACTTACCAGTGGAAACCTGTTGCTGGTCAGGTATAAGGACAAGAGGGATGTCCTTATGCTGTCCACAATCCACGGTAACGGCACCACCCCAGTCCCTGTGCGAGGTACCGCGGCAACGGTCCTCAAGCCCGATTGTATCGTCGACTACAATCGGTATATGGGAGGAGTTGATCTCTCTGATCAAGTCCTCACGCCATATAACGCCATGCGCAAAACCCGGGCATGGTACAAAAAAGTTGCGGTCTACTTGGTGCAGGTTGCCATGTACAACTCTTTTGTACTATCCCGAAGCGCTGGCAGCACAGGGACATTCCTCCAATTCTATGAGGCAGTCCTCAAGGACCTGATCTTTTCGGACCGGGAAAGAGCAGGCCGGAGTACCTCGGGAACTGGAGGCGCCCGGATCGTCCCTGGCCAACACTTTCCAGGTGTGGTCCCCCATACTGGAAAGAAGGGACGAACCCAAAAAAAGTGCAGAGTGTGTCACAAGAGGGGGATACGGAAGGACACCACAACTCAGTGTGACACTTGCCCCGATCATCCGGGCCTCTGCATTATCAATTGCTTCAGGGAGTATCACACTTCCATGGAGTACTAAATTTTTATAATCCCCAACAGTTCACTAGAGAACATAAAACACTATGGCTCTCAGACTTTGGAGACACGAAAACTATTTTTCTTTCCCCAAAAAATATTAGTTTTAGTGCAGGCATCCTCAAACTGCGGCCCTCCAGATGTTGTAAAACTATAACTCCCAGCATGCCCAGACAACCTACAGCCATCATCAGGGCATAGTGGGAATTGTAGTTTTACAACATCTGGAGGGCCGCAGTTTTAGGATGCCTGCTTAGTGTGTCCAAAGTCTGAGAGCCATACATATTAGGCATCGTCGCGTGCGTAAAAGTCGTCGCTATAAAAATAACTTTTGACCAAACGCCTCGGATGAACGGTGTTAAAAATATAAAACAAAAACGGTGCCAAAACACCCATTTTTGGGCAAAATTTCAATTTAAATCCATTTTGCCGGTAATAAAGCAAGGGTTAACAGCCAAACAAAACTCAATATTTATGGCCCTGATTCTGTAGTTTGCAGAAACACCCCATATGTGGTCGTAAATGGCTATATAGCCGCACGGCAGGGCATAGAACGAAGGGAACGCCATACGGTTTCTGGAAGGCAGATTTTGATGGACAGTTTTTTTTTTGACACCATGTCCCATTAGAAGCCCCCCCTGATGTAGCCCAGACTAGAAACTCCAAAAAAGTGACCCCATCTAAGAAACTACACCCCTCAAGGTATTCAAAAGTTACTTTACAAACTATGTTAACCCTTTAGGTGTTCCACAAAACTAAATAGCGAATGTAGAAACAATTTTAGATTTTAATTTTTTTGTTACATTGCCTCAAAAAAGAGTAATATAGAGCAACCAAATATCAAATTTACCCCAAAAATAGTCCCAAAACAACAACCACCTTATCCCGTAGTTTCCTAGATGGGGTCACTTTTATGGAGTTTCTACTCTAGGGGTGCATCAGGGGGCTTGAAAGGGTACATGGTGTAAATAAACCAGTCCAGCAAAATCTGCCTTCCAAAAACCATATGGCGTTCCCCTTCTTCTATGTCCTGCCGTTTAGCCAAATAGTAGTTTACCACCACATATGGGGTGTTTCTGCAAACTACAGAATCAGGGCAACCCATTTTGAGTGTTGTTTGGCAGTTAACCCTTGTTTTACTCCTAGAAAAAATTGATTATATTGGAAAATTTTCCAAAAAATTGAAATTTCATAATTGTTTCTCCATCTGCCATTAACTCTTGTGGAACACCTAAAGGGTTAACAAAGTTTGTAAACCCAGTTTTGAATACCTTGAGGGGTGTACTTTCTTAGATGGAGTCACTTTTTTGAAATTTCTATTCTAGGGGTGCAACAGGGGGCTTCAAATGGGACATGGTATAAACAAAACCAGTCCTGCAAAATCTGCCTTCCAAAACCCATATGGTGTTCCCCTCCTTCTATGTGCTACCGTTCGGCCAAACAGTAGTTTACGACCACATATGGGGTGTTTTTGCAAACTACAGAATCAGGGCAACCCATTTTGAGTGTTGTTTGGCAGTTAACCCTTGTTTTACTCCTAGAAAAAATTGATTATATTGGAAAATTTTCCAAAAAATTGAAATTTCATAATTGTTTCTCCATCTGCCATTAACTCTTGTGGAACACCTAAAGGGTTAACAAAGTTTGTAAACCCAGTTTTGAATACCTTGAGGGGTGTACTTTCTTAGATGGAGTCACTTTTTTGAAATTTCTATTCTAGGGGTGCAACAGGGGGCTTCAAATGGGACATGGTATAAACAAAACCAGTCCTGCAAAATCTGCCTTCCAAAACCCATATGGTGTTCCCCTCCTTCTATGTGCTACCGTTCGGCCAAACAGTAGTTTACGACCACATATGGGGTGTTTTTGCAAACTACAGAATCAGGGCAACCCATTTTGAGTGTTGTTTGGCAGTTAACCCTTATTTTACTCCTGGAAAAAATTTATTATATTGGAAAATTTTCCAAAAAATAGAAATTTCTAAATTGTTTCTCCATCTGCCATTAACTCTTGTGGAACACCTAAAGGGTTAATAAAGTTTGAAAAAACAGTTTTGAATACCTTGAGGGGTGTAGTTTCTAGAATGGGGTCATTTTTGGGAGGTTTCTATTATCTAAGCCTCACAATATGACTTCAAACCTGAACTGGTCCATAAAAAGTGGGATTTTGAAGATTTCTCAAAAATTTCAAAATTTGCTTCTAAACTTCTAAGCCTTGTAACATCCCCAAAAAATAAAATATCATTCCCAAAATGCTACAAACATGAAGTAGACATATGGGGAATGTAAAGTCATCACAATTTTTGGGGGTATTACTATGTATTACAGAAGTAGAGAAACTGAAACTTTGAAATTTGCTAATTTTTCAAAATTTTTGGTAAAAAATGTATTTTTTTATGCAAAAAAAATAACTTTTTTGACCCAATTTTAGCAGTGTCATGAAGTACAATATGTGACGAAAAAACAATCTCAGAACGGCCTGGGTAAGTCAAAGCGTTTAAAAGTTATGAGCACTTAAAGTGACACTGGTCAGATTTGCAAAAAATGGCCCGGTCCTTAAGGTGAAAATGAGCCCGGTCCTTAAGGGGTTAAACCAACTGGTTTACAGAGCCAGCCGTTTTTTTCTAAAAATCTATTGCAAAGCTGCTACAGTTCATAAGTGTGCATCAGGCATACTTTCCAGCATCACATTGTTGTAGAAATATTAATAGTTGTAATCTGCTCTCCAATTTCTTTATGTAAGGAAAGGTAAAATTCTCAACCGCAGTCAGCCAAAGGTGTTTTCATGTTGAATTCCTGCTGAGCAACTGCCCCACCCTGCTCAGTCTGTTCACTTTTATTTACTCACAAAAGGTATAAAAGGAGCCGGCCCATAACAAGGATGCAGAAAGTGATGACATAGAAAGATAAGACACCATCATATAGAATACCCTAGCCAACAAAACACATGTATGCAATAATCTACCATTACCATTGGAGTTAATTTTATCTAGCCTTGCTCAGTGATCAATGCCAGATAAAGTTCCTATGATCCTCATGCATGTTTATTTACAGGACAAAGACATTATCCCCAGCGGCTGATCAGGCACACTAGATACAACAAACGCACGTTCCTTTCGTTATACTGTTCTCTTAACAAAGGCATCCACGCCAAGCCAATAAATCTGCGTCTTGCGCGGGGGGCCCTACATCAACCAACAAAACACTGATCTGCTAAACACATCAGCATCCCCCGGCCCACAGCCCAGTGCTTAGCACATGGACCATTCGCAGACGAAGACCTCTGCGCCCAACAGCTGTGACAGGACATACACGGGAAGATATCCACTCCAATGGTTTATCCTGACACTGAGAGACATGCTGACAATACACAATATATTAAATGCACATCCTAATAAAATTTCCACAACAACATGAAGTATATGTAACACTGTATATGCTCCGCAATTGTGCCCTTTTCCATTCAAAAACCTGTTGCAAAGAAACAGGGATGTCCAATTGTGGTTTTGCCTGTTTCTTAAAAACCTATTGTAAGGTTTCTACTGTTTACAAATGCATAAGTAAGCATATTTTAGTGTGTCTATAACAGTATATATTTTAGTGACACCCAGTGAAAGTCTTATTGTGCCTATGTTTATTTTTCCTCAAAAACCTGTGGCAAAGCTTCTATAGTTTATGTGTACAAATAAGCATACTTTCCAGCATCACTGGCAGCATATATTGAAGCTGCAGACTGTGAGCTATTACGCTTTTTTTTTAAAGCAAATGTTAAACATTTGTTTACAAAAACTCTAGTTAGCATAGACTAGTGTAGCTAACATGATGTATTGGTCATCACAGTTGCTGTATATTGTAATAGTAGACTGAAAATCTGTGTCACACCTAGGGTAAGTTTGGGTGGTGGGAGTGGTCATGTGGCCCCAAGTGATAATATGTCTCCAGAATGCTGTCCCTTTTTTTTCCAAAAAAGCTATGAATATTGTCTTTCAAACAATCCATGTATCAGAGTTATTAGCCTGACCAATATATTGTATTGGACATTGTCCAATTTAGAATTTCTCTCTTTTTTTTTTATTGTCTTGACTTCCAAAAAATACATATGCCTGCATACCAAATAGTTTCCTATCATCACAGTCTGCAAGGCAGAAAATAAGACATGTCAGTTTAGGCATAAATGTAAGTACTATACCACCTACAAATTGCTTAGCTCCCACGCAAAGAACTATTATAATCAATAATTTCTTTATTAGACATCCATCAAGGTATATCATAAAACACATACAGGAAGACAGTAGTTCTAGTAGAACAAAAGTGTTATAAATATATATATATATATATATATATATATATATAAAAACAGAGAGCTCCAGACCCACAACAGGGACAGGGACAGCAATAGCAGTTCCAGTTGAATGAGGCTCATATAAAGTGCACACAGAGCATATGTAGCAACACACAATAGCCAATGTGGCTATGTGAGCCTGTGTGCCACCCCACACAACCAAACTGCAGGGGGGAGAGAGAAAAAAGGGTTAGTGCATATAATACAGCAATATCAATGCCTTACTGACCCAGTTCTGGAGCAGCCGCCCGACGATCGTTTCGCTTCACGCTTCCTCTTGGGGCTTGCCATAAATAAATAGTGATCCTTCCTCATGACATATCAAACTTCTAATGTGACTGCATCTTATGAGCTGCTCACACATATTGCGGCCATGCAATCAATCGATCACATGATCGTGAGGAACAACACACATGGTGCAATCACATATGTGTAATCAACTTGAATATACAGTACAAAAAGTAAAATCACAGATGCTGACAGACAAACCTATACAGGTGTACAGTCAATACAGATATAAAAAACAATGGCAAAACTATAGATGCACTATATAAAAAAGTTATATGAAAAACACCTAAGCACAATATATCACATTGTGGGATAAGCAGTAAACTTATTCAATGCTGGGAATGTAGGATTGCTATCATTATGTTGATTTCTCTATGTAGTTATTTGACTATGCTAAATGCAGTAAAAAAAATATATACACAGTATATCTGTCATGATACAAATACTTCTTGGCTTTAGTTATTGTCTGGGTGTCACGGAAGGTGTACAGGAAACAAGACAATGCAAAAATGAATATATGACTCACTGGATCCAAAACTAAGGAACAAAAGGGAGACCGCCTGCATAAGACCTGGCACTCTCCCTGACTCTGCTCAGCCTATGCAAACACCCCAATGGTGGATGATCGCATATCCACGAACCTGGACTATATACCACCTGAACGCCCTACAATAGTGAGGGGACATGACCACCGGCTCCCTACTCTAGACACGGAGGGAGTCAGGGTCACCTGGGATCCAGCAAACATAAAATCACAAATGAATGTACAACACTTATCTTGTAGCAGACTGGGAAATGGATCAGCATGCACACACACTCCAGGAAGTTGTATAAACCGCACACTAATGCATTATGGGGAGGAATTTAAAGGGATGCAATCAGTCCAACTACAAGACAGCTGAGAGAGGCTAACGAGATGAGGAACTGGAAACCAAAACAAAGAAGCTCAAGGAGGAGGTTCTGAAAGGCATCTGTCAGAGCTTCTCAGATGTCTGGTTGTGACACTGGGGCACTTTATTGTTTTTTATACTTATGGTGGCCAACCCCTTTAATACAAAGATCTTATGATGCATCATCTGGAAGAGGGTGCTGACGATCAGTTAATAATCATGTGCCGAAGTTATTCACCTGAGACTTTGGTGAATAAGAGATAACTCTTTTTCACCTCGACAGAGCGCATAAATTTTAATGCTGTAGGGAGGCACTTTCCTGCCTTCTGCTTGACTAGTAGTGTGGCATCAGAGCAGGCGTTTAGTGTGGCAGGTGGTATACAGATGTAGCAGAGTTAACACTCATGCTTTATGAGATGTGTTATCTAAACTAAATGCGTTAAGCGAACACCTTCAATTGCTTTTCAATGGCTTTTGTTTCAAGATAACATGATGAGTTAAGAAATTTGAGTTCTGAGTTTGAGTGTTAACCCTGCTACATCTGTATTTATCCCCAAAGAACTCGCCTTTCAGCACAAAATGTTGAGAGACTAACCTGTATAAAAATTAATCAGGCCTGGATCGACTAAGATTTCCAGACACCAATGCCTGATACAACAGACTAGATCATTCTGGCAGTAATAATTGACTGAAGTTAACATTGTGACAAATAGCCTGTTACTTCTGCCCGTGTTGCTGCTGCCACAAGTCATGGACGAACATCGGCCGGGACAATTCTCGAACTGAATTCGATCAAATGTTTGTGAACCGCAAGTTTGCGGAGGGCCCAATTCACATTAATGGCAGGCGAGCCTGAAAGACCTTCAGGTCATATTTGCAGCCACCAATAAGTGCTCAAATCGTCCCACAACATGGACAGTGACATCCCAGAGGGGGATCAATGGCAAACATTCCCCCCCAATATATGTATTTTAATCAGGGGCCATTGTTATGTGTCTAAAAGGGAAATTCTTATAAAATTTGCCCTGCTGGAGCCTAGAATTTTTTTTTTAGGCCACGGGAGTACAGTCCTTAAAATTTAGGCATTCCCCTGACATAAAAGAAATTGTGATTATGTGGCTCGAGGTACATTATGCGGTCAATGGATGAAAATTTTAATGTAGGTCGCTGGCGCACAGGCCCCAAACATTAGGCATTCACCGGACAGAAAAGAACAAGTAATTATGTGGCTGGAGGTAGATTAGACGGTCATTGGATATCAATTTTACTGCAGGCCAGTACAAATAGATGCCAAATACATATGTTTCAAAGAACAAAAAATATAAAATTGGATTAAAAACATGGCTAACGAAATCCCCCCCTCTTGAAAAAAACCCATATGATAATAGTTGAAATTCGATAACAAATGCACTATATAGAAATAATATTATAGGTATATCACACCCCTGCCTCAATCAGATTGTTTTGAGAGCAACTGGTATATCACACTAGTTGCAATTAATTGTTCCATTGGCGTTTGTCTGTCTAGCTGCGATATCTCAGCAGAAGCCAGGAGGCTTAGTAGTGATGCACAGTCATTTTACAGCTAACAGAAGGGATTCAAACGCATGTGTTGCCACTAGAGATGTCTAACATAAAATTTTCTGTTGGCGAACGCGAATTTCTGCAAATGTTCGCGAACAGGCGAACCACCATTGACTTCAATAGGCAGACAAATTTTAAAACACACAGGGACTCTTTCTAGCCACAGTAGTGATGGAAAAGTCGTTTCAAGGGGACTAACACCTGGACTGTGGCATGCCAGAGGGGAATCCATGGCAAAACTCCCATGGAAAATTACATAGTTGACGCAGAGTTGGATTTTAATCCATAAAGGGCATAAATCACCTAACAATCCTAAATTTTTTTGAACAACGTGCTTTAAAACATCCAGTATGTGTATACGAGCAGGTATGATGTTGTATCGATCAAGTATTGTAAGGGTTACACCCGCTTCACAGACATCGACAGACCAAACTCCCCTTTTAATGCACCGCAAACAGTCCATTTGCCCAACCGCAAATTTCCCATTTGCACAAGGTTGGATATCAAGCTAGCCATGTCCTGTTGATGTCATTGAAGGTTTCTTCTTCCACCCAGCCACGTACAACACCAAGGGTCCCCGAGAGGTGAATTGAGTTGATTTTTCGAACGGGGAGATGGTTAAAAAAAAAAAAAGCTTGCCTCCTCCCCTTTGTTTGAATCCACGCCAAGGTCACTGCGTCTGCGCCGTGCAATTTACTGTCACACCCGATATGAGTGGTATTTTCTGTAGTACTATTCTCATCAGTTTAATCCCTGTTACGTCACATATCAGGGATTGCCTTTTGTAAAGAAAATTTAGGCCGGGTACCATTGATGTTTTCCAGGCAGAAAGGTGACTAAAACATTGCGGCTTGAACCCTAGTTGGTGGCGGAGAATTCACGAAAGTCATCCGGTATGCAGACATTTAATACAGCAGCGTGGGGACCATTTTGAGGTCAAGGCATGTCATCAGGACTTTTTTTTAGTCAAACGTATCGCCCACTGTCAGTCCCTTCGGGATCCATGCCTCATTCATCTTAATGAAGGTAAGGTAATCAACACTTTTTTGACCGAGGCGACTTCTTTTGTCAGTGACAATACCTCCTGCTGCACTGAAGGTCCTTTCTGACAAGACATTTGAAGCGGGGCAGGCCAGAAGTTCTATCGCAAACTGGGATAGTTCAGACCACAGGTCAAGCCTGCACACCCAGTAGTCAAGGGGTTCATCGCTCCTCAGTGTCAAAATCTGCAGTTAAGACGAGGTAGTCTGCTACCTATCGGTCTAGTCGTTCTCTAAGGCTGGATCCCAAAGGGCTGTGGCGATGTGTAGGACTGAAAAAGCTCTGTATGTCCTCCATCAACAACACATCTGTAAAGCGCCCTGTCCTTGCCGCCGTGGTAGGAGGAGGATTACTTTCACCTCTTCCCCTGTTAGATTCCCGTTGTGCTGTGACATCCCCCTTATAAGCTGTGTAAAGGTATTTGAGTGAGTCACACAAAACATAGACATACACGGTAATTAAATATACTATGTTAAATTAACCCGGAAAGAGTAAGTAAAAATCCCACTCAGTGTACATGAATACACCAACCAACAAGAATAAACTTAACCGGGATTAAACGGGTATATCATCAAAAATAAATCCTTTCTTGAATTAATGACACATAAAAACGAGACATGAGACAAGAGATAAAAAATGGCTACAAGTGCAAATACTGAGTGGCAAAACACCATATCAAAAAAGTGGTTGCAGATAACACCGCGACATATGGATGTCTGATGGCTCCCAGTTATGGGACCATATAACAGCCAACAGAAGGTTAAATTGCAAGTGCATAAGAAGTCACCATATCAAATGGTCAGATACCACAATTGCAGCTGTGGTAACAGCTCTAACCTCCAAATACATGCAAAACTGGCTCAGGTGCACAGTAAACATCCACCTGTGGATAACCCAAGTGGGTATAGCTGAGCACCTAGAGCCAAAGAGCACATCCCTCAAAGTCCACAACAATATAGCATGTCTACATACCCATGGATGTGGGGATGTACACCTCAGGATAGCCACGTAACCCCGCCGCGCATTTCGGCGGATGCCTTCCTCTGGGGGGGGGTGAGGCTCTCCTTGTGAATGTGCTTCTTATAAAGAGCCCTACACACCTGTATCACATATCAAATTGATCTAGGAACTTGTAATCAGGACATTGGGAGGAGGGAAAGTTAAGGGCGGGCAAAGTAGTGCAGCCGGCCAATGGCCAGTTAGCCGGCCGCACCCCCTGCCCCACCCGTATGATGCGTCAGAGCCACGATGGCCAATCGCGCCCCCGTAAACGTCCACAAGAAGGCAGGGAGGTGGGCGCGGCCCCCTGATGGCCAGTCACGAGGCCGCACACCTCTCTCCGCCCACGTGATGCGTCGGTCACGTGACGGCCAGTCACATGCTCCGACCTGTCACAGATGGTAAACCACTCCTCCAGGAAGGTCCTTCAGACAAAGTAGATCATAAATTGTAGCACTTAGCTGGTAAAGCAAATGCGTCCATAACATGGGAAACCCTCATAATCAAAGTACTCAGCATTTTCAATGTATACTATTATTGCACTAGAATGGCAGATAATTACTATATATATAGAGAAATACTAACAAAGTGGAAAATATATAAGAATGTGACATAATACATAATATATAATGTATAACAAATTCTGTCATACATGATTAGATATAAGTGAACGACCAATATATAATGTGTTATATTATACATGATAAAGTGGGTGAACAAGGAATACATAAGTCAAACGTGAACAAAATGTGTTAAAAAATAAAATACATACATTTTGGGGTCAAATTGCCAGTAAATTCCGTCCGAAGACGGACAGCATCCCCCCCAAGAGAAAACTAATGGGATAGGAGCTAGCCGAAATCGGGCACAGTGAATACAGAAAACAAACAAATAAGTGAACGTGTGACTACTGTAAATTATAATACATAGACAAAATATAATTGCATGTGTAGAATGTATGTGACAGTGAGGTCGTGCACAAATACATGAAAAATATGCAATAAAATATACAGTAAATTCTCCAAATTGACAAACGTCTCAGTATATCTTATATGCAATAACGAGTTGAGGGACCGAGTATGAGTGGAGGCCTAGCCACTAGCCAGTGGCCACAATACAGTCTGTGTGGGCCTGACACACATGTGCTTGCAAATGTGGTTATATCACAGAAAAATATTAAATATATATTTTTTTATCTGCAAGGTATTTGAGTGAGTGACACCCTGTAATGGTATGAGTGGAGGCCTGGCCACTAGCCAGTGGCCACAATACAGTCTGTGTGGGCCTGACACACACGGGCTTGCAAATGTGATTATATGACAGACAAATATTAAATATATTTTTTTTTATCTGCAAGGTATTTGAGTGAGTGACACCCTGTAACGGTATAAGTGGAGGCCTAGCCACTAGCCAGTGGCCACAATGCAGTCTATGTGGGCCTGACACACACTGGCTTGCAACTGTGATTATATCACTGAAAAATATTAAATATATTTTTTTTTTTATTTGCCAGGTATTTGAGTGAGTGACACCCTGTAACGGTATGAGTGGAGGTCTAGCCACTAGCCAGTGGCCACAATACAGTCTGTGTGGGCCTGACACACACTGGCTTGCAACTGTGATTATATCACTGAAAAATATTAAATATATATATTTTTTTATTTGCCAGTTATTTGAGTGAGTGACACCCTGTAACGGTATGAGTGGAGGTCTAGCCACTAGCCAGTGGCCACAATACAGTCTGTGTGGGCCTGACACACACGGGCTTGCAACTGTGATTATATCACTGACAAATATTAAATATATATATATATTTTTGCAAGGTATTTGAGTGAGTGACACCCTGTAACGGTATGAGTGGAGGCCTAGCCACTAGCCAGTGGCCACAATACAGTCTGTGTGGGCCTGACACACACTGGCTTGCAACTGTGATTATATCACTGAAAAATATTAAATAGATTTTTCTTTTTATCTGCAAGGTATTTGAGTGAGTGACACCCTGTAACGGTATGAGTGGAGGCCTAGCCACTAGCCAGTGGGCACAGTACAGTCTGTGTGGGCCTGACACACATGGGCTTGCAAATGTGATTATATCACAGAAAAATATTAAATTGATTTTTCTTTTTATCTGCAAGGTATTTGAGTGAGTGACACACTGTGACGGTATGAGTGGACGCCTAGCCACTAGCCAGTGGCCACAATACAGTCTGTGTGGGCCTGACACACACTGGCTTGCAACTGAGATTACCGTATATACTCGAGTATAAGACTAGTTTTTTGGCACATATTTTTGTGCTCAAAAAGCTCCCTTGTCTTATACTCGAGTCTAGGTCTTGATTGCGAAATTTCGTATAAAAATTCGCATGAACTGGTATTTTCCCAAAAATCTAATATTCGCTTTAGTTGGTTTTTGTACTGTTAAAGTTACTGTTGATACCATATTGTTTTTGAAATAAATATTCAAAAACCTTTAACCTACTGATGCCCCAATTAATGTAATTTTATTGGTACGGTATCTATTTTTATTTTTGAAATTTACCAGTAGCTGCTGCATTTCCCACCCTAGTCTTATACTCGAGTCAATAATTTTTCCCATTTTTGGGGGGTAAAATTAGGGGCCTCGGCTTATATTCGGGTCGGCTTATACTCGAGTATATACGGGTATATCACAGAAAAATATTAAATATAATTTTCTTTTGTCTGCAAGGTATTTTCTGTCACACCCTGTAGGAATGGTGTGCACACAGTGCTTTCTGTGACTGAGCCTGCAGCCTCTCACACATGGGCAGCCAGGCAACTGCAATATATATATATATATATATATATATATATTTATATTTAAAAAAAAAAAGCAGACTGATGTACCAGCTCTGAAAGCTTTTTGGGGTGCTGTCAGGACGCTGTCCTTACAGCAGATGAGTCTCTGAACACAGAACACTGCCCTAGCTAACGCTTTCCCTATTGAATCAGCAGCAGCACTGTCCCTCCTCTCACTGAGAATGCAGCTTCCGAATGAATCTAAAATGGATGCTGTCCAGAGGGTGGGAGGGTCTGGGAGGGAGGGTCTGCTGCTGATTGGCTAGAATGTGTCTGCTGACTGTGAGGTACAGGGTCAAAGTTTACTCAATGATAATGTATAGGGAGCGGACCAAACATTGCATATGTTCGCCCGCCGCGGCGAACGCGAGCAAGCTATGGTCACCGGGAACTGTTCGCCGGCGAATAGTTGCCACTGCCACAACATATATTAAAATAACTTTTTTTCTCCACTGTTTAATTGGCGGTGCCTCCTTTTTTTGTTCCACTAAAGGGTGCTCATTGCTCAGCTTTTTTTTTTTTTTTTCAGGTTTTCAGGAGGGTCTAAAAGAGACATAATATGTGATGGAAATATTTGCATGTGGCTTCCAAATCATGATCAAATCCTGATGCACAATACTGAACATGTCAGGGGGTGGTAGGGGAAGCTATGGGCTCATTCCTACTGCATGAAAGTGCGGCTGACGGCACCACAAAATTCAATCAGCACTTCTGAGTAGTTTCAGTATTTTGTGACTTCTGTTTATTTCACTGTAATTTTTTGTATCAGTGCTGCAGTTTCATAGGAACGCCGCAAATGAAGCTTAGACTGTAGTTATATTAAACTATAGTTTAAGTTGAAATAAATCGAATTTTACATATTGTAGCCTCCTAGGGGGCTAAAAAAAAAGTTTAATATATATATATATATATATATATATATATATATAACATTTTAATCACTCTCCATTTTCCCTAAATTAAAATAATAAAACATAAAAAACAATGATCATCGGCATCAGTGCATTCCAAAATGTCTGAACTATTAAAATATAAAAATATTTATCCCATATGGTAAATTGAGTAAAAGGAAAAAAAAAAAAAAAGAAAAATAGCCGATTCAACATTTTTTCCTCACTTCACTTACGCCAAAAATTTTATATCATGTTTAGAAAAAATCATACACACTCCAAAATGGAGATTATCCCACTTCAAAGTTTTTATTTTTTTCAGTATTAAAACACAAGAGAAACTATATAAATATGGTATTGTTGTCATCGTACTGACCCATAGAATGAAGGGCACAGGACTGTTTTACCACATAGAGAACCCGTAAAACTGTGGCAGAATTGTGTTGTTTTTTTTTGTTTTGTTTTTGTATTCCTTATTAAAGGGTGGCATTAGAAAGTACAACTTGTCCCCCCAAAAATAACCCCTGAAACTGCAATGTTAATGGAAAAAGAAAAAATTATGGCTCCAGGAAGACAGTTAAGAAAAAGAAAAATGCAAAAACAAAAAAACCTATAGTTGAAGTAAAAGAGGAGAAGGATGGCTACCAGCACTGACTGTCAAGTTAGACAGAATGAGGGTTGCATAGGAGCAGGTTTCAGGGAAGTTGCTGGGTGTGGCAGGTCCCCATTCAAAAATTTTCTGTGGGGCCCAGTCACTTCTAGATATGTGTGCATGTGGACCAGTTGTTACAACCAGAGACAGTAGTTGTCTTTCATGGCCCACTGGGTCAATATTTTGCCTGCTAGCAGTGACTCAGCACCACAGCAATAGTTATATTGAAATTGTTTGTGCTGGTCTGATTTCTATACAAGGTTCTTACCCACATTTTCCCTCCACATCTGTGTCAATGGGCTTTCCCCAACCCCATGAGAAACAGGGCAAAGTATTGCTTTAAATCCTGTTTTCTCCTTTCATATGTATAAACTGAAATGAATCTTAGAACTGATGAGCCTCGTGAGTGAATGTCATGCTTTGGTGTTGGAGGGAAACACCACACGGAGCATAAGAGGGAAGGGGGAACAGGCAATCAGGCCTGAGAACTAGGGAAGGAAAATGGACACTTCCTAGGGAAAACCGTAACCAAAAACATGACTGACTACCAGTATTAACAGACCCCAAAGGTAGGTGAGTTCATACACAGGAATACCTAGAGTTCTTTCAAGCCCTATAGGACCTTGGTACTAATGGCAGGGATAAGACTACCTGTTCCTCCAAAAGGAAGCACGAATAGCAGTCTCCTTCAGGTATAATACAAACAATAGGGATATGCAACACACAGAACCCAAACAAAATACAAAAGGAAAAGGAAAGACCTAGCTTCAAAGGAGCAATGGAAGCACCAGGAACTCAGCCAAGATCCAATCATACTCTATTCAAAGGTCCAAACAGAAGCTATAAACCGCACAGCATTGCGGGAGAAGTAACTATAAATAGAGAAGGTTAAATGACCCAAATAACCACACCTAGGGAAAGAAGGTGAGGCAAGCACCAGAAACAATGCAGATGTCATTTGATCCAAACGGAATACATGTCCGATCAAACCACGTGTTGCCAGTCTCACCGATCTCCTGCTACCTCTCGCGGGAACGTCTGTGACAGTGAAGCTACAATTTACATATTCTTCAAAATAGAGACAACAGCAGCATCAACAATCTCATCCCTCTGTTATATATATTAGAGCTAGGGATGAGCGAACCCAAACTGTATAGTTCGGGTTCGTACCGAATTTTGGGGTGTCCGTGACACGGACCCGAACCCGAACATTTTGGTAAAAGTCTGGGTTCGGGTTCGGTGTTTGTCACTTTCTTGGCGCTTTTTGAAAGGCTGCAAAGCAGCCAATCAACAAGCGTCATACTACTTGCCCCAAGAGGCCGTCACAGCCATGCCTACTATTGGCATGGCTGTGATTGGCCAGTGCAGCATGTGACCCAGCCTCTATTCAAGCTGGAGTCACGTAGCGCCTCACGTCACTCTGCTCTGATCATTGTAGGGAGAGGTTGCAGCTGCGACTGTTAGGGCGAGATTAGACAGTGATTAACTCCTCAAAAACACTTAAGTCAGTGATCGATCTACAGCTGTGGATCATTGAACTGCTGCTATTCAATTGCTCACTGTTTTTAGGCTGCCCAGAGCGTTTTTCAGTCACTTTTTTCTGGGGTGATCGGCAGCCATTTTGTGTCTTGTGGTGCGCCAGCACAAGCTGCCACCAAGTCCATTTAACCATCAATAGTGTGGTTATTTTTTTGCTATATCCTACATCAGGGGCAAGCTGCCACCAAGTCCATTTAACCATCAATAGTGTGGTTATTTTTTTGCTATATCCTACATCAGGGGCAAGCTGCCACCAAGTCCATTTAACCATCAATAGTGTGGTTATTTTTTTTGCTATATCCTACATCAGGGGCAAGCTGCCACCAAGTCCATTTAACGATCAATAGTGTGGTTATTTTTTTTTGCTATATCCTACATCAGGGGCAAGCTGCCACCAAGTCCATTTACCATCAATAAAGTGGTTATTTTTTTTTTTTTGCTATATCCTACATCAGGGGCAAGCTGCCACCAAGTCCATTTAACCATTAATAGTGTGGTTATTTTTTGGCTATATCTTACATCAGGGGCTTGGCTGTGCTTGCTATTTTATTGAGGGGTGAAATACAATTGCCAAAATAGCAGTATCCTAAATCTGGTGTTTCAGCTGTGGCCAGCCAATTGTAATACTGTCTGCTGTCTGGCAAAGGATATATTTTTGTTCTGGGTTGAAATACAATTCCCAACTTAGCAATTCCCTAAATCAGTTGTTTCTGCTGTAGCAGGCCTACTTTAAATCTATCCATAAAAGGGTATATTAGATTGAAGGTGCAGATAGGGTCATTCTCAATAACTTCACACACAAGCTACTGTGCATTTCCAAGTCTAATTCTGTCCGTAAACATATACCTGTCACCCAGCGCCTAAATATTAGGCCTCAAATTTATATTCAGCTAAATCTGTGTTTATTGCTGAGGATGGTCAATTCATTTAGTGTCCGCTAAAGCACAGATTTTGTTCTGGGTTGAAATACCATTCCCAACTTAGCAATTCCCTAAATTAGTGGTTTCTGCTGTATCAGGCCTACTTTAAATCTATCCATAAAAGGGTATATTAGATTGAAGGTGCAGATAGGGTCATTCTCAATAACTTCACACACACGCTACTGTGCATTTCCAAGTCTAATTCTGTCTGTAAACGTATACCTGTCACCCAGCGCCTAAATTATAGGCCTCAAATTTATATTCAGCTAAATCTGTGGTTATTGCTGTAGCTGGTCAAGTTATTTTGTGTCCGTCAAAGCACAGTTTTTGTTCTGGGTTGAAATACAATTCCCAACTTAGCAATTCCCTAAATTAGTGGTTTCTGCTGTATCAGGCCTACTTTAAATCTATCCATAAAAGGGTATATTAGATTCAAGGTGCTGATAGGGTCATCCACAATAACTTCACATGCTACCGTGCATTTCCAAGTCTAATTCTGTTCGTAAATGTATACCTGTCACCCAGCGCCTAAATAATAGGCCTCAAATTTATATTCAGCTAAATCTGTGGTTATTGCTGTAGCTGGTCAAGTTATTTTGTGTCCGTCAAAGCACAGTTTTTGTTCTGGGCTGAAATACAATTCCCAACTTAGCAATTCCCTAAATTAGTGGTTTCTGCTGTATCAGACCTACTTTAAATCTATCCATAAAAGGGTATATTAGATTCAAGGTGCTGATAGGGTCATCCACAATAACTTCACACGCTACAGTGCATTTCCAAGTCTAATTCTGTCCGTAAACCTATACCTGTCACCCAGCGCCTAAATAATAGGCTTCAAATTTATATTCAGCTAAATCTGTGGTTATTGCTGTAGCTGGTCAAGTTATTTTGTGTCCGTCAAAGCACATTCTTTGTTCTTGGCTGAAATACAATTCATAACTTAGCAATTCCCTAAATTAGTGGTTTCTGCTGTATCAGGCCTACTTTAAATCTATCCATAAAAGGGTATATTAGATTCAAGGTGCTGATAGGGTCATCCACAATAACTTCACACGCTACCGTGCATTTCCAAGTCTAATTCTGTCCGTAAATGTATACCTGTCATCCAGCGCCTAAATACTAGGCCTACAATTTATATTCAGCTAAATCTGTCGTTACTGCTGTGCCTGTATTAGTGTAATACGGTACCTAAATAGATAGCCAGATAGTGTTAGGTGTCTGTAAAAAAAGGCCTGAATTTGAATTCAATACATTGGGCCAAATAATATTTTTCTTATTGTGGTGAACGGTAACAATGAGGAAAACATCTAGTAATGGAAGCGGACATGGTCGTGGTGGTGTTAGTGGACACTCTGGTGCTGGGAGAGGACGTGGCCGTTCTGCCACAGCCACACGTCCTAGTGTACAAACTACCTCAGGTCCCAGTAGCCGCCAGAATTTAATGCGATATTTGGTGGGGCCCAATGCCGTTCTAAGGATGGTAAGGCCTAAGCAGGTACAGGCATTAGTCAATTGGGTGGCCGACAGTGGATCCAGCATGTTCACATTATCTCCCACCCAGTCTTCTGCAGAAAGCGCACAGATGGCGCCTGAAAACCAAGCCCATCAGTCTGTCACATCACCCCATGCATATCAGGGAAACTGTCTGAGCCTCAAGTTATGCAGCAGTCTCTTATGCTGTTTGAAGACTCTGCTGGCAGGGTTTCCCAAGGGCATCCACCTAGCCCTTCCCCAGCGGTGGAAGACATAGAATGCACTGACGCACAACCACTTATGTTTCCTGATGATGAGGACATGGGAATACCACCTCAGCACGTCTCTGATGATGACGAAACACAGGTGCCAACTGCTGCTTCTTTCTGCAGTGTGCAGACTGAACAGGAGGTCAGGGAGGAAGACTGGGTGGAAGACGATGCAGGGGACGATGAGGTCCTAGACCCCATGGAATGGGTCGTGGCACTGACTTTCACAGTTCGGAGGAAGAGGCAGTGGTGAGACCGAGCCAACAGCGTAGCAAAAGAGGGAGCGGGCAAAAGCAGAACATCCGCCGCCAAGAGACTCCACCTGCTACTGACCGCCGCCATCTGGGACCGAGCACCCCAAAGGCAGCTTCAAGGAGTTCCCTGGCATGGCACTTCTTCAAACAATGTGCTGACGACAAGACCCGAGTGGTTTCACGCTGTGCCATCAGAGCCTGAAGCGAGGCATTAACGTTCTGAACCTTAGCACAACCTGCATGACCAGGCACCTGCATGCAAAGCATGAACTGCAGTGGAGTAAACACCTTAAAAACAAGGAAGTCACTCAGGCTCCCCCTGCTACCTCTTTTGCTGCTGCCGCCTCGGCCTCTTCTGCTGCTGCCGCCTCGGCCTCTTCCTCCGCCTCCGGAGGAACGTTGGCACCTGCCGCCCAGCAAACAGGGGATGTACCACCAACACCACCACCTCCGTCACCAAACATCTCAACCATGTCACACGGCAGCGTTCAGCTCTCCATCTCACAAACATTTGAGAGAAAGCGTAAATTCCCACCTAGCCACCCTCGATCCCTGGCCCTGAATGCCAGCATTTCTAAACTACTGGCCTATGAAATGCTGTCATTTAGGCTGGTGGACACAGACAGCTTCGAACAGCTCATGTCGCTTGCTGTCCCACAGTATGTTGTTCCCAGCCGCCACTACTTCTCCAAGAGAGCCGTGCCTTCCCTGCACAACCAAGTATCCGATAAAATCAAGTGTGCACTGCGCAACGCCATCTGTGGCAAGGTCCACCTAACCACAGATACGTGGACCAGTAAGCACGGCCAGGGACGCTATATCTCCCTAACTGCACACTGGGTAAATGTAGTGGCGGCTGGGCCCCAGGCGGAGAGCTGTTTGGCGCACATCCTTCCGCCGCCAAGGATCGCAGGGCAACATTCTTTGCCTCCTGTTGCCTCC
This sequence comes from Bufo gargarizans, assembly GCF_014858855.1. Classification (NCBI taxonomy): domain Eukaryota; kingdom Metazoa; phylum Chordata; class Amphibia; order Anura; family Bufonidae; genus Bufo; species Bufo gargarizans. Next base: position 325,445,672 of record NC_058080.1, read on the forward strand.
TCCTCCTACTCGGCTTCCTCCTCCTCTTCTTCCACCTGCTCATCCAGTCAGCCACACACCTTCACCACCAACTTCAGCACAGCCCGGGGTAAACGTTAGCAAACCATTCTGAAACTCATATGTTTGGGGGACAGGCCCCACACTGCGCAGGAGTTGTGGCGGGGTATAGAAAAACAGACCGACGAGTGCTTGCTGCCGGTGAGCCTCAAGCCCGGCCTGGTGGTGTGCGATAATGGGCAAAATCTCGTTGCAGCTCTGGGACTAGCCGGTTTGATGCACATCCCCTTCCTGGCGCATGTACTGAATTTGGTGGTGCAGAAGTTCATTCACAACTACCCCGACATGTCAGAGCTGCTGCATAAAGTGCGGGCCGTCTGTTCGCGCTTCCGGCGTTCACATCCTGCCGCTGCTCGCCTGTCTGCGCTACAGCGTAACTTCGGCCTTCCCGCTCACCGCCTCATATGCGACTTGCCCACCAGGTGGAACTCCACCTTGCACATGCTGGACAGACTGTGCGAGCAGCAGCAGGCCATAGTGGAGTTTCAGCTGCAGCACGCACGGGTCAGTTGCACTGCGGAACAGCACCACTTCACCACCAATGACTGTGCCTCCATGCGAGACCTGTGTGCCCTGTTGCGCTGTTTCGAGTACTCCACCAACATGGCCAGTGGCGATGACGCCGTTATCAGTGTTACAATACCACTTCTATGTCTCCTTGAGAAAACACTTATGGCGATGATGGAGGAGGAGGAGGAGGAGGAAGAGGGGTCATTTTTAGCACTTTCAGGCCAGTCTCTTCGAAGTGACTCAGAGGGAGTTTTTTTGCAACAGCAGAGGCCAGGTACAAATGTGGGCAGACAGGGCCCATTACTGGAGGACGAGGAGGACGAGGATGAGGACTAGGTGGAAGAGGATGAGGATGAATCACGTTCACAGCGGGGTGGCACCCAACGCAGCTCGGGCCCATCACTGATGCGTGGCTGGGGGGAAACGCAGGACGATGACGATACGCCTCCCACAGAGGACAGCTTGTCCTTACCTCTGGGCAGCCTGGCACACATGAGCGACTACATGCTGCAGTGCCTGCGCAGCGACAGCAGAGTTGCCCACATTTTAACGTGTGCGGACTACTGGGTTGCCACTCTGCTGGATCCCCGGTACAAAGACAATGTGCCCACCTTACTTCCTGCACTGGAGCGTGATAGGAAGATGCGCGAGTACAAGCGCACGTTGGTAGACGCGCTACTGAGAGCATTCCCAAATGTCACAGGGCAACAAGTGGAAGCCCAAGGCGAAGGCAGAGAAGGAGCAAGAGGTCGCCAACGCAGCTGTGTCACGACCAGCTCCTCTGAGGGCAGGGTTAGCATGGCAGAGATGTGGAAAAGTTTTGTCAACACGCCACAGCTAACTGCACCACCACCTGATACGGAACGTGTTAGCAGGAGGCAACATTTCACCAACATGTGTGCACACCCCTCCACGTACTGACTGATGGTTCGGCCCCTATCAACTTCTGGGTCTCCAAATTGTCCACGTGGCCAGAGCTAGCCTTTTATGCCTTGGAGGTGATGGCCTGCCCGGCGGCCACCGTTTTGTCTGAACGTGTATTCAGCACGGCAGAGGGCGTCATTACAGACAAACGCAGCCGCCTGTCTACAGCCAATGTGGACAAGCTGACGTTCATAAAAATGAACCAGGCATGGATCCCACAGGACCTGTCCATCCCTTGTGCAGGACCTGTCCATCCCTTAACCATATATTATTGTACTCCAGGGCACTTCCTCATTCAATCCTATTTTTATTTTCATTTTACCATTATATTGCGGGGCAACCCAAAGTTGAATGAACCTCTCCTCTGTCTGGGTGCCGGGGCCTAAAAATATCTGACAGTGGCCTGTTCCAGTGTTGGGTGACGTGAAGCATGATTCTCTGCTATGACATGAAGACTGATTCTCTGCTGACATGAAGCCAGATTGTCTGTTACGGGACCTCTCTCCTCTGCCTGGGTGCTGGGCCTAAATATCTGACAATGGACTGTTCCAGTGGTGGGTGACGTGAAGCCTGATTCTCTGCTATGACATGAAGACTGATTCTCTGCTGACATGAAGCCTGAATCTCTGTTATGGGACCTCTCTCCTCTGTCTGGGTGCTGGGGCCTAAATATATGACAATGGACTGTTCCAGTGGTGGGTGACGTGAAGCCTGATTCTCTGCTATGACATGAAGACTTATTGTCTGCTGACATGAAGCCTGAATCTTTGCTATGGGACCTCTCTCCTCTGTCTGGGTGCCGGGGCCTAAATATATGACAATGGACTGTTCCAGTTTTGGCTGACGTGAAGCCTGATTCTCTGCTATGACATGAAGACTGATTGTCTGCTGACATGAAGCCTGAATCTTTGCTATGGGACCTCTCTCCTCTGTCTGGGTGCCGGGGCCTAAATATATGACAATGGACTGTTCCAGTTTTGGCTGACATGAAGCCTGATTCTCTGCTATGACATGAAGACTGATTCTCTGCTGACATGAAGCCTGAATCTCTGTTATTGGACCTCTCTCCTCTGCCTGGGTGCCGGGGCCTAAATATCTGACAATAGATGGTTCCAGTTGTGGGTGACGTGAAGCCTGATTCTCTGCTATGACATGAAGACTGATTCTCTGCTGACATGAAGCCTGAATCTCTGTTATGGGACCTCTCTCCTCTGTCTGGGTGCCGGGGCCTAAATATCTGACAATGGACTGTTCCAGTGTTGGGTGACGTGAAGCCTGATTCTCTGCTATGACATGAAGACTGATTCTCTGCTGACATGAAGCCTGAATCTCTGTTATGGGACCTCTCTCCTCTGTCTGGGTGCCGGGGCCTAAATATATGACAATGGACTGTTCCAGTGGTGGGTGACGTGAAGCCTGATTCTCTGCTATGACATGAAGCCTGATTCTCTGCTGACATGAAGACTGAATCTGTTATGGGACCTCTTTCCTCTGCCTGGGTGCCGGGGCCTAAATATCTGACAATGGACTGTTCCAGTGTTGGGTGACATGAAGCCTGATTCTCTGCTATGACATGAAGACTGATTCTCTGCTGACATGAAGCCAGATTCTCTGCTATGGGACCTCTCTCCAATTGATATTGGTTAATTTTTATTTATTTTATTTTTATTCATTTCCCTGTCCACATTTGTTTGCAGGGGATTTAACTACATTTTGCTTCCTTTTGCAGCCCTCTAGCCCTTTCCTGGGCTGTTTTACAGCCTTTTTAGTGCCGAAAAGTTCGGGTCCCCATTGACTTCAATGGGGTTCGGGTTCGGGACGAAGTTCGGGTCGGGTTCGGATCCCTTATCCCGAACATTTCCGGGAAGTTCGTCCGAACTTCTCGAACCCGAACATCCAGGTGTTCGCTCAACTCTAATTACAGCATTAATGCTGCGGCAACAAGGGATGGTGGGGACCCATATGGCTGAAGTCCCATGGAGGAGGAACTGGAGAATGAGGTTCTAACATTGAATGAGTTGGTGGTCTAGAAGGACATGGTTGAGGAAGATGATAATGACGACAATACTAGCCATGACCAATCATTGCAATGGGGGACAGAGTCTGAAAGAGCACGTTGTCATCAAGCACGTTGGTGAGCATGGCAAATTACATTTAAATAGTTCAAACATTTTGGAATGCGGCGATGACCTTATCATTTTATTGTTTACTTTTATTTATTTTAATTATGGCGAAAGGATCGTGATTTCAATTTTGATTTTTTTTTTTAATATATTTTAAAAGTTCTTTACTTTTTTTAAAACTTTTTGAGGAGGTTAGAATATGTGATTTGGAGATGATTTTTAGCTTACATTGTAGTTCACTGTAGTTCATTGTAGTTCAGTGTAGTTCATTGTAGTTACATTGTACGGAAGTTATAGCTGAAGTCTACACCAGTCTTGATATATCTCCCCCAATGTGTATGGTTTGGATGTGAAAATTCGTAACAGAGTCGTATTTCTGTGTGGATTATTTATTTATTTTTTACTGTTTGGTTATTACTTTTTTAATACAGACGTTACATACAGTGGGATGCGAAAGTTTGGGCAACCTTGTTAATCGTCATGATTTTCCTGTTAAATCGTTGGTTGTTATGATAAAAAATGTCAGTTAAATATATCATATAGGAGAGACACACAGTGATATTTGAGAATTGAAATGAAGTTTATTGGATTTACAAAAAGTGTGCTATAATTGTTTAAACAAAATTAGGCAGGTGCATAAATGTGGGCACTGTTGTCATTTTATTGATTCCGAAACCTTTAGAACTAATTATTGGAACTCAAATTGGCTTGGTAAGCTTAGTGACCCCTGACCTTCATACACAGGTGAATCCAATTATGAGAAAGAGTATTTAAGGGGGTCAATTGTAAGTTTCCCTCATCTTTTAATTTTCTCTGAAGAGTAGCAACATGGGGGTCTCAAAACAACTCTCAAATGACCTGAAGACAAAGATTGTTCACCATCATGGTTTAGGGTAAGGATACAGAAAGCTGTCTCAGAGATTTTAGCTGCCTGTTTCCACAGTTAGGAACATATTGAGGAAATGGAAGACCACAGGCTCAGTTCAAGTTAAGGCTCGAAGTAACAGACCAAGTAAAATCTCGGATAGACAGAAGCGACGAATGGTGAGAACAGTCAGAGTCAACCCACAGACCAGCACCAAAGACCTACAACATCATCTTGCTGCAGATGGAGTCACTGTGCATCGTTCAACCATTCGGCACACTTTACACAAGGAGATGCTGTATGCGAGAGTGATGCAGAGGAAGCCTTTTCTCCGCCCTCAGCACAAAAAGTGCCGCTTGAGGTGGGCTAAAGCACATTTGGACAAGCCAGCTTCATTTTGGAATAAGGTGCTGTGGACTGATGAAACTAAAATTGAGTTATTTGGCCATAACAAGGGGCGTTATGCATTGAGGAAAAAGAACACAGCATTCCAAGAAAAACACCTGCTACCTACAGTAAAATATGGTGGTGGTTCCATCATGCTGGGATGGACTGGGAATCTTGTCAAAGTTGAGGGACGCATGGATTCCACTCAGTATCAGCAGATTCTGGAGACCAATGTCCAGGAATCAGTGACAAAGCTGAAGCTGCTCAAAATCCACTAAGGCATTTATGAAGAGGAACAGGTACAACGTTCTGGAATGGCCATCTCAGTCCCCAGACCTGAATATAATTGAAAATCTGTGGTGTGACTTAAAGAGAGCTGTCCATGCTCGGAAGCCATCAAACCTGAATGAACTAAAGATGTTTTGTAAAGAGGAATGGTCCAAAATACCTTCAACCAGAATCCAGACTCTCATTGGAACCTACAGGAAGCGTTTAGAGGCTGTAATTTCTGCAAAAGGAGGATCTACTAAATATTGGTTTCATTTTTCTTTTGTGGTGCCCAAATTTATGCATCTGCCTAATTTTGTTTAAACAATTATAGCACACTTTCTGTAAATCCAATAAACTTCATTTCACTTCTCAAATATCACTGTGTGTATCTCCTATATGATATATTTAACTGACATTTTTTATCGTAACAACTGATTTATACAGGAAAATCATGACGATTAACAAGGTTGCCCAAACTTTCTCATCCCACTGTGCGTAGGAAATAAGAAGATACATCACAAACTAAAGAAATTAGAAAGTATAAGGAAGCACAATGTACAATTAGCTTATGGAAATTGGACAAATAATTTGAACATGAAACTTAAACAGTTTACTTAGAAGTTGCCTGAAGTTTCTGAAAATCCCACAGGGAACTGCTAATAAGAATTTGCAGCGTGTGCCTGCGGCAGCTCCCGTCCTGACCTGCGTAACACTGATAGGATCGCATAGCATTATATTGATTTATGATGCTATGTAACCCTTACAGCTCTGGAATGTATTTTATAACTTATAACGCTGACAGCATTAGGTCAGTGTTATACAATACATTCCAGAGCTCTAAGGGTTACATAGCATCAGTAATCACTTTAATGCTATGCAACCCTGGCAGTGCAGGAAGTTCAGGACGGGAGCTGCTGCCTACTCACGCTGCATGTTCAATGCATTGAACTTCCTCGTGTGAAAGCGGCCTAAGGTCTCTTACACATGACCGTATGGTTTTTTCAGTATTTTGCAGGCCGCAAAAAACGGATCCGCCAAAAATACGGATGACGTCTGTTTGCATTCCGTTTTTTGCAGAACTGAACAGCTGGCCCCTTATAGAACAGTACTATCCTTGTCCGTTATGCAGACAATAATAGGACATGTTCTATCTTTGAACGGAAAAACGGAAATACGGAAACGGGAGGAATACAGAGTACATTCCGTTTTTTTGTGGACCCATTGAAACGCAAAAAAACTGAACGGAAACGGAAAGAAAAAGGTTGTGTGCAGGAGGCCTTAGGGAAACAAGTGGGACATTTTTAGCAAAAACAAGTGAGAAGGTTCTCTTGATTGGTTCCAATATAGTACAATAAGGGGACAGGTCCAAAAATTACAGACTAGGGATGCTTCAGAAGACTGGCAGCACTAACATATATTTAGGATGGTGTGTGGATTATTTAAGTGCTCCATGCACAAAACTTTCCATAAAAATAGAAAACCTGTTTTACACGGTATATTGCAGCTGATTTACAGTAAGAATCCACAAAGCAAGTCCATATCAATTCTGTCATGTCTGATAAGGCTGTATTCACACGTCCGCAATGTGTTTTGCGGATACACGGAGACACGGATCCGCAAAACACGGAAAGCGGCAATGTGCTTTCTGCATTTTGCGGACTGCACATTGCCGACATAATAGAATATGCCTGTTCTTGTCCGCAATTGCGGACAAGAATAGGACATGTTCTATTTTTTTCCGGAAACGGAAGCACGGATGCGGAAGTGCGGATCCGCAAATGTGGATGCGGACAGCACATTCTGTCCCCATAGAGAATGAATGGGTCCGCACCCTTTCCGCAAAATTGCGGAAAGGATGCGGACCCATTTTGCGGACGTGTGAATGGAGCCTAATGGACATTTCCTTTAAAACAAAATAGAAATTACCCAAGCTGCTCCAAGTAGTGGCATACATCCCACAGCACACTGTAGTCATGTCCTTTTAAAAGGGCTGAATTAGTTATTATGCCTAATTTTTTGTTACAGAATTTTTTAGTGCAGTGTGCTTTAAAATGGGCTTTAAGGGAGTTTTATACTGATTACCTATTCTGTGGATAGGTCATCAGTTTCTGATCAGTGGAAGTCCAACACCCGGACCCTCGCTGATGTCACGAGGGTGTCAAGAGCCACGTCTGACTCCGTTATACCCGGGGTCAGGAAGTCGCAGCGGGTGGCTGCGCGCTCTATGTCTAAAGATCACGGTGTTTCTTAGTGTTTGTTTTCTGTGTTTGCCTTGCTATCCTTTTTGTCTCACTCAGGGATCCGTAGCTTCTCCTCCTCAGCTGTTTGTCTGCCACTCCCAACCTCCTTATATTCTCCTCTCACACTTCTCTTGTTGCCAGTTATAGAGCTTCCTGCCTGGACATCTATGCTGACCCACTGGAGCTGAGAATCTGGTTGTTGTTCCAGAGTGCTACCCTCCGGATCCCTGTTGGGCTTTTGTTGTCTCCTGTTGTTGCCCTCCTGGGATTATATGTTTAGTTTGTATTGTCTGTCCTCCCCTTGGTGTTTTCCTTTAGAGCTAGTGGTGCGGACTAGTGTTCCCACCGCCCTGTTCACTATCTAGGGCTCATCCTAGGGAAAGCCAGGGTTTTAGGCACGTGATCGGCGTACGGGTGAGGAACCCGTCTAGGGACGACAGGGCAGCCAGGCGCCAGTCGCAAGGTGAGTCACCACCTTCCCTCTCACTAGGGCAGGGCCTCCCTCTTTTCCTCCCTCCGTGTCACGTATGTGACAGTTACGCCGATCGTGATAGCTGATCAGCTGTTTGAGGAGGCAGCATCTCTTGCAGTAGCGCCACAGTCTTCTTTCTGCAAACCAAGCACAGCACCGTACATTGTGTATTGGCTGTGCTTGGTATCGCATCTCAGCTCTATTAACTTCAATGAGGCTGAGCTGCACCTAGGCCATGTGACCGATGAACGTGATCTCACATGACCTAGGAAAAGCTGAGAGAACACCACAGCACTACTGTGAGCATCGCTGTCTTATACAGCTGAATGGCGGGGGTCTCCCACTGATCAGATACTGACGACCTATCAAGGTCATCAGTGTAAAACCCTTTGCTAGAGCTGATGTTTCCATTATTTGCATCAAATTTATCACAATTAGATATGAGTGAACCAAAGTCCACAAAGTGGACTTTGATCCGAATTTCAGAATAAATTCCATTCGCCGCAAAGCTGAATTTCCTCGTTATTCATTGTAGCGAATCGATTTAACCTGAAATAGTGTAATAAACCCCATAAATAATACCTGATCCATTTGCTTGCGATGGGCCAGAGGCCGCCATCTTGCTTGATCTCGGCTGAAATCCCGTGCACGGTGATGTACGATGTCACCATTCGGGCCGGCATGATGATGTCATCTCGGGCTGCTCAAGATTTCTCACCAGAACTTAAAACAAGATGGCGGCGGCCAGCCCGTCACGAGCAAATAGTTCAGGTAAGTATTATTTTTTTTGTTTTTTTAATTTTACGCTCTGTTATTAATATCAGATGCCGTGATCATGTATGAACACGGCATCTGAGGGGCACCCACTACTTACAAATTAACCACAAAGCGGATTTTTTGTAAAGTTTGGCGAAGCAGCCTAAATGAATTTTTAAACACTTCGCTCATCACTTATCACAATTATTATTCATTTGTTAAATCGTTTCTTCAATTTTTACACCATCTACTGACTGGAGTAAGTGTATAAAAACTGAGCGACAGTGAAGTGGTGATTTATAAATACCGGTATATCTAAATCCAGACCATGCTGCAAGCCACGCTTTCTTTTCAGGACTCATTTACAAATGTTCATGTATTGTGCAAATGGTTAACGGTTTGTGTGAAGCTTCGCGTCCGGTTTTAAATTCAAAAAAAATCACAAGAGACCTCTCCTGCACACAAAGAGTTAAAATCTTCATTTTTTTTTAACCCTGAAGTAATTCACCTTGCTAGAACAGCTCACAGATCAGATTCAATTAGCACCTCCGTGCCAAAAGAATCTTCCTGGACAGATTTCCACACCAACCAACCTTAAACGTCTACTGTGCTCACAGTGGATTCGCCTCCAGAAGTCTCTAGTGGATGAGACCTCTATGGCAACTGTGGCATAGTACGAAGGGATTGGCGGGTGGTTGTCACAGTTTTCACAACATATAAAACAGGATTTAGCAGTAAAAGGCAGAAATACTTTGATAAATGTATGCCAGAAAGTAAATATTTTATTCATGAAAGAAAAATTCTAATAAAAATAGAAGACAGAAGGTTCTGTTTGTTTATGCCTACATGTTCTATTCTAACCCCTTGACTGTTAACAAGGGAATGCCTCCGGAGAGGACTTTCTTGCACAGTGGTAGAACTGACGACGGCTGGTTCTCATTTCTCCATGGACCCATTAGCAGGGGCATGGTATGCATGACCTAGGTTCACAACTATTTGTTTGAAAACAAATCTGGCATTGATGTTTTTTCACTGTTATGAATAGAAACCATAAGGCAAGTGTGAACAAAGCCTTACTCTTTAACCCTTTTAACAATAGCCCACCATCTTTTACTATCAGACTAAGTCTGCAGTGACATCTTTTAGCAATTAAAGAAAATGAGACAGCATCACAAATGGCAGAATTTTTCGGCTCACCTCATTTATGCTCCTGAAATATTTTTCACGCACTGAGGAGAAGCTGTTTAAAATTGCTTCTGTTTTCTGTTGTGAAATGTTTTTCCTGCAGCTGGATCCATTGTGGAAAACTGCAAAACATAATGATAAAGTGTGAATGCCACCAAATATATATTTTATGACTTCTTGAGGAACATTTGTGAGGGACATTTACTATGCTTTTATTACCATTATTAAGGCGTAAAAAGCAAATTATGGTGCTTGGCATAATTTGTGACTTTTCAGGCTTCTCTTTTCAGGCTTCTCACTTTTCTGATGTGCTTATAAAAAGGTGGGGCTTAGCCAGAGGGGTGGGGCTTCACAAATTTACTTTAACTTTAAAAAAAATATATAATATATATAAAAGACATGCATCTTTTGCACACCAAGGCAAAAATGTTAATACAGTACGTAGATCGAAATTCAAAAATTTTTCATTCCACACTTTTGAATGCAGTAGAAATGCTATTGTCTTGAACAATGAACCTTAACATACAGTTTTACATACTGTTTACACCGCATTTTGCTATATTTACTTGCTATACAGCAGCACATACCTGTTACATCCAGTGCCTCCAGGTGATGTCTCCTCTGATGTAGATCTTCTCTGTCTCCATCTTCTCCATTTAGTTCATACAACTTCTTTCAGCTGCCTCGTCTCTGCAGAGAGTGACACACGGACATCTAAGCTTCCTCACATTTCTATCTCTCAACCTGGAGTCCCCACAGTGTTATCCTGCTGCTCGCTGTGCTCCCCAATACCCCCAAATACTATCCTGAAGAAAAATGAGTGCCCCCCATAGTAATAGTACTACTCCAAGTCCCACCAATAGTATTTCCCGTCTATAAGGCTCTCATTAGTAATACTGCCCCTACAGTGCCCCCAACAGTCATAATGCTCCCCGAGAGTGCCCCCATTAGTAATACTGCCGCCTACAGTGCCCCCAACCGTGATAACGCTCCCCAAGAGTGCCCCCATTAGTAGAGGAGCCCTCCAGTATTAATAATACCCTCACAGAAATAAGGCCCCCTATTGTTCCACCAGTGGTAATAAAGCTCTCTACAGACCCCTCAGTAGTAATAAGGCCACCCATAGTGATCTTAGTAGAAATAAGGCAGATCTTTAAGTCCCTCCTATAGAACTTCCTCCTAGTAATAATAATGTCTATAGTGTCCCCTGGAGTACCCCCAGTATTTATACTGCCCCCTACTGTTATAAGGCTCACCCTGAAGTGCCCCCAGTATTTATAATGCCCCCTGTAGTTATATTCCTCCCTCCACCATACCGTCCCATGTAAATAACACTGCACCATCTCTCCTGCCCCTTCAAATATATACTCCCATGTAAATAACACTATTTCCCTCCCTCTGCCATAGAGCCCCATGTAAATAACATCACACCATCTCTCCAGCCCCCTCCAGTATACAGTCCCATGTAAATAACATCACCTCCTCCCCAGCCTCCTTCAACATACAGTCCCAAGTAAATAATATCACCCCCTCCCCAGCTGTCTCCAAAATGCAATCCCATGTAAACATCACCCCCTCAACATATAGTCCCATGTAAATAACATCGCCTCCTCAATCAACATTCAGTCCCATGTAAATAACATCACTCTGTCCTACAGCCACCATCAACATACAGTCCATGTAAATAACATGACCCCCTCCCCAGCCACCTCCAACACACAGTTCCATGTAAATAACACCCCTCCCACAGCCTCAATCAACATACAGTCCCATGTAAATAACATTATGCCCTCCAACAGCCTCTTTCAACATACAGTACCATATAAATAACATCACTCCCTCCCACAGCCGCCATCAACATACAGTTCCATGTAAATAACATCCCAGCCTTCAGCCCTAACATACAATCCCACTTAAATAACCACAACTCCCAGCATTGCTCTGCCTCCCCCTTCACTTACCGCCAGTGGCGACTCTAGGAACAATAATAACTGTGGTATCTTATGTGCCCCCCTGCAGGCAAGGAATAACCTGGGAAGTCTGTGAGAACTATTACTATTAAATAATTATTTGTATGGCACTGTTATTTATGAAGTATAATATTAGGGGGCATTGAGGAGCACAGAGGGCACAATATTGGAGTTAGCAGCAGGATGACAATATTGGAGCTTCAGGATGGGGAGGATGTGTCAAACTTTGCAGAGACAAGACCTGTATGAAATAATTTGTAATGGCGGTCAGATTTGAATGGAGTAGTTGAGGAAAGAGAACGTCTGCATCACTGAGTGTAAGTGGTATGTGGTGCTGTGTTCTCCTGTATGCAGGATGGCACTGAATGTAATGTGCATCAACATATGTCTTTAACAGCAGGGTTAGGGGGAGGGGCTGGATTGAGAATTTGGCCCCGGGTAGAGAGGCGCCTTTTACTTTTTGCCTCGGGCAGCAGAAAGGTTAGAATCACCCTTGACATTATTAAACAATGGACTTGCACTAATAATAATATGACAGCAAGGATTAAGGTTACTATTAAGGGTGCAGGGTGCAGTTGAAGTCGCAATTAAAGGGGCGAGGTGCTGTGGAGGTCACTTATGGGAGAGGGGTGCTGTGGAGGTCACTGTTAAGGGGGTTGGGCCTCTGTGGATGTCACTTTATGTGGTGTGACCACTGTGGAGGTCACTAAGGGGTCAGGCCACTGTGGAGGTCAATGTTAAGGGGACGGGGCACTGTGAAGGTCACTGTTAAGGGACAGGGGTGCTGTGGAGGTCACAGTTAAGGGGATGGGGTGCTTTGGAGGTCACATTTAAGGGGTTGGGGTGCTGTGGAGGTCACTATTAAGGGGGTGGGTTGCTGAGGAGTTCACTGTTAAGGGGGTTGGCCTCTGTGGATGTCACTTCAGGGGGTGTGACCGCTGTGCAGGTCACTTAAGGGGTCAGGCCGCTGTGGAGGCCAATTTTAAGGTGATGAGGCACTGTGAATGTCACTGTTAAGGGGGTGGGGTACTCTGGAGATCACTGCTGAGGTTCTGTGGAGGTCACTGTTAAGGGGCACAGGGCGCTGTGGAGGTCACTGTTATGGGGGACACTGTGGATATCTTTTAACCGCACTCACAAAAATTTTATGAAATAGACGAAAATTACCTGTGCAAAGCCGGGCCATTCTGCTACTCTATATATATAAATTAATTTCGTTCATTCATATCCTATCTGCCATACACACAATAAAATGACCCTTATTGGCCAATAGAAGCCTGCATGTCCTTCATTCTTGACATACACACAGGTTTACACCAGGTTACCATAATTAAATGTATAGAAACACTACCATTAATTTTTGTGGAATGTTATTCAGCTACTACAACTATTTTTAATGCCTTGCTGACATTTGCCTGACATTTACATGAACTGAGTACACTGCAAAGACAATGGGAACCAACTCTGTTACGGTCCATACCCCAATGAATTTGGCTCTAGTATTTTTACCTGTAAGCACAAGTAGTTTTATGATGTTTTTTTCAGGTATTTTTTGCACACAGTGGTCCAGATTTACCAATGCATGTGTACCAAAAATGTGTCGAAATAAGTGCTGTAATTGACACAATTTGAAGCATCTAGGGTTTCTACACTTTGTCCGAAAAGCTTAACAAGTGGGGGAGCTTATTAGAAGGGGTTGGAGCATCTCTGAAAATGGGGTAGGTCCTAAGATGCACCATTTTGCACTAAAATTCAGGCATAAAAACTTGTCTCAAAGTCAACTAATAAAGTAAGAGAAAAGTGTATATCCCTGCACCAAATTTATTATTCAGCCTAAGCACCTGTGATAAATCTGGTGCAAATCTGGGCCAGTATGTCTTACCATTTTCTTTATACATTTTTCCCCTATAGAGAAGATTTTGAAATGCCTTAAAAAATGCCCAAAACGACAACATACTGCGTTGTTTAAAAGAAATATCATCACATCAACATCACCTATTTAACGAAAACGGCAGGAGCAAAAAAAAAAAAAAAGGCTTGTGTGGTATTTATTTCATATTTCAATTTTCAGCTAACATGTGGAGTTGGCTCTTTTACCACAAGAAATGTTGCAGAATCAACAAGTGTCATACTACTTGCCCCAAGAGGCCAACTGCAGCATGTGACCCAGCCTCTATTTAAGCTGGAGTCACGTAGCGCCGCCCGCCACTTTGCTCGGATTATTGTAGGGAGAGGCTGCAACTGCTGTGAGGGAGAGATCAGGGAGAAATCTTATGAAGAACTGCTTCTTTACTCAGCGATCTACAGCAAATGTGTTTTGTGGATGCAGTGCACCATTGTTTTAAGCCTTCACTGAGCCAACTACTACTGAAAACTTACTTTTTTTTCCTTCAGTTAGCCAATACATAAATGGCAGCCATTTTATGCAAAGATAGTGCCCCAGCACAGGATATCTGCATGTCTGCAAGTCCAGAAATACTGCTTTGAGACACTGGGGTTTAAAAAACCCTCTGTTTCATATAGTGCACATCTAGGATTTTAGGTGCATAAGGGACTGTTCATTTTAGGCCATAAATGCGGCTTTCGCATACCGGGGTGGAAAAAACACTGTTTTGTATACTGCACATCTGTAATTATAGGTGCATAAGTTACTTTGAAATGTAGGCCACAAATACGGCTTTTGCTTACTGGGATTAAAAAAACCTCTGGTATACTGCACATCTGGGATTAGAGGTGCATAAGTGAGTGTCACGTTTAGGCCAGAAATATGGCTTTCTCATACTGGGGTGAAAAAAACACTGTGTTTTATATACTGCACATCTGGGATTAGAGGTGCATAAGTTACTGTGAAATTTACGGTATTTTTCGCCCTATAAGACGCACCTTTTTTGATTCTTGATTTTTGAGGAGGAAAATAAGAAGAGAAAAATGTAACCAAAAGGTGTGCTTTTGGTGGGTTTTGAACTAATGGTGGTCTGTGCATTAAACACTATGGGGGATCTGTGAATGGCACTGTTATGGGGGATCTGTGGGTGGCACTGTTATGGGGGGATCTGTGGATGGCACTGTTATGGGGGGATCTGTGGATGGCACTGTTATGGGGGGATCTGCGGATGGCACTGTTATGGGGGGGATCTGAGGGGGGCACTGTTATGGGGGGATCTAAGGGGGGCACTGTTATGGGGGTAATCTGTGGATGGCACTGTCATGGGGGGTGATCTGTGGATGGCACTGTCATGGGGGGTGATCTGTGGATGGCACTGTTATGGGGGGGTGATTGCAGCCAGCCAGAACAGCAGGGGCAACACATGAGGTGCACGGTGGGCCGATGAGGGGCCAAACAATAACACAGTTCATCTGTTTACTCACGGTTAGCAGAAAGCCTCCCTGGGATGGCAGCACAGTGTTGAGGAAGACAGCACGAAATCCCCTGGGGCACACTCTGTGGTAGGGAAGCACCAGCCTAGATGGAGGTTGAGGTGCCCTTGGTGGCAGTGGTGTTTAGGGTGCTTGTGGCGGCTGGGTCCCCTGGTGGTATTTGTCGTGACGCCAGTACCGTTAATGGTGGTACAACCAGTGGTAAGAATGAAGTAGACAGTGGTAGGATACAACTCACAACTTTTACTGATGTTGGTTCCAGTTGTGGCATATACATCCAGACAGAATACAGTCTTTTGCAATTTAGAGGAATTCTGTTGATCCACTGTTAATAGGTTTGGCTGGGTTTAGCTTAGCTTGAAGGTTCTGTATCAGTGCTTCTGATAGGTGACTCTGCTTCAGGTCCCTAGTAAACCAGAGTTATTTGGTGAGGTTGCCTGTAATACTTATTTGGTATGCTTAGTCCTTTGGTTTCTGTATCTTCCTAGCCCTTAAACAGGTAGCTAAAATGTATTCTTCAATGTATGATGAGGCTGCCTGTAGCTAGATTGTCCTCCACCATGTGCAAATGTGTCCATTAAGCCTTTAGTAATTTTGGGCGTGGCCCAGCGGAGGATGTGAGCAGACGCGCGGTGCAGAGCTCCTCCGCCACCTCGGCTAAATTATCCTGAAAAGGCTCCTGGATTAAAGGTTTTCCTGCGATACTTTGGAGGACAGACGTTTGAGCACCTGCCTGAACTGCTGGGGGTACTGTGAACAGCCGGCATGACCCGTAGGAAGGAGCAGAGAGGGCTGGAGAGGGAGAGCCAAGATGGCGCCGACGCCACTCCTGGGCGCTCGGGTCGCGTCACGGCACTTCAGAAAGAAACCGCGGCCAAGTTGGAGAAGTATGCCAGGCTCTCGAATGTGGCCTCAGGGAAAGGTACCCCTAGAAAATCTGTGGCAAATGGGGACCTGTCTTATATGGACCATGACACTGAAGGGCCTGATCCAGATAATGCTCCGGTGGCCCGTTCAAATAGATTTGGCGCATTAGCTGCCGCAGGGGACTGCCTGCCCTCAGGAACTCCTGAATCTGATTCAGAGGAGCCGACCCTCAAAGATGTTATGCAGGCCATTGCTAAATGTGGCAAGTCGCTGAATACCCTCACCATGCAAGTGGGGGCCATTAAAGAGGATGTTTCTATAGTGAGACATGATATGAGGAAATTGGCTGACCGCTCGACTGTACTGGAAGGTCGGGTGGGTGAAGTGGAAGACGCCATGACACCTTTGGCTAATACTGTGAGAGATTATGCATTAAGATGGATACTATCGCTACATAGCAGAATGATCTTGAAAACCGATCCCACAGAAACAATGTACAGGTGGTGGGGGTGCCGGAGAAAGTGGAAGGTGGAAACCCGTCAGAATTTTTTGAATCCTGGTTGAGGGAGAA
Organism: Bufo gargarizans; assembly: GCF_014858855.1. Lineage (NCBI taxonomy): Eukaryota > Metazoa > Chordata > Amphibia > Anura > Bufonidae > Bufo > Bufo gargarizans. The sequence goes on from NC_058080.1 coordinate 325,462,247, forward strand.
CTTTGGCGCAGATGTATTGAACCCCTTGTTTGCAGTGGAAAGGGCTCACAGGGTCCCTATGCGCCCTTTACCAACAGGTGCCCCACCCAGAACAGTCTTGATCAAGATTTTACATTTCCGAGACTGGGACATTATCTTAAGAAAAGCGTGGGATAAACCGGACTTGTCTGTGGATGGTCATAAAGTGGCGCTTTTTCCAGATTATTCGCAGGAAGTTCAGAAGCGGCGGGCCAGATTTGCAGATGTTAAAAGGCGCTTGAGGGCGCATGGCGTGTCATATTCCACGATGTATCCGGACAAGTTACGTGTGGCAGCGCTGGGGACCACACATTTTTTTGAGGATCCGAAAGAAGCTGCAAGATGGTTGGATCGGCATGAGAGGCAGCTTGCAGCGGGACAAGACTGATCCGTGAGAGGGTATGCATTATAATGTTTACTGGTTCAGGTCATATACTCCTGTTTGATATGGCTTGGTGATGAATGGGTGTGAGTGCTCAGGTGCAATGTTATGTCTGACGACGATATGCGAATGGGGATTTTATTGTACTGTTATTGAAATGTAATGTCTGAAGGGTATAATAATTCGCTGACTATTTTCCCATATATATTGTCCGAGGAGTCAGGAGAGGGGAAGTTCTGGCCCTTTTCCGAGTTCGTTACCTAGTGGTTGCGCACCCACAGCTGTTGTGTTTTTTAGTGTTGTACACTTTGACCTTTTCTCTAAGTGACACGAGGAAGGTCTTTAGCGCTCGACTGACTCTAATAACAGGTTTGTTGCTTCTTCCCACGGGCCTTATTTAAGGTGTTATAGTGGGACCCGTTATTGGGGTGGTCGTTGCTTTGGGTAGTAGATTGTAATGTTTGGGAGGGAATGTTGGGGCGGTGGGGGGAGGGGGATGTCTTGTTTAACCCTATTGCACACACTGAATATGAGGATGCAGGTATTGGATTACTGTCTAAGTGTGTTATGACTTGCTATTGTGTATGCTCTCCTGTTGTACTTAGCCGGGGCGCTGGGTTTGATAATTTTTGGATATTTATGTATGGCGGGAAGGATTCATGTTCTTAGCTGGAATATAAGGGGGATTAAGGATGTGGTTAAAAGGCGAGCAGTTATGGATTGCCTCAATCAACATCAACCATTGATTTGTTGTTTGAAGGAGACTCACCTTACCTCGGACCAGACTAAAGTGCTTACCCCTGGTTGGGCGGGACACTGTTACCATTCCACCTTCGTCTTTTGCAAGAGGGGTGAGCCTCCTGATACACAGATCAATTGCGTTTACATGTATCTCCCAAAAGGTGGATAAAGAAGGGAGGTATATGTGTTTACACTGTGTGATTTTCGCAACAACATGTGTCTTGGTGGGAGTGTACATTCCGCCACCATACTCGCCGGTAGTACATTACATATTACAGTTTATAGCAGATGTACCTGATGTTCCCGTTTTATTAATGGAGGACTTTAATAATGTCCCCGATTATAATATGGATAGAATGGGGGGGGGGGGACAAACTCCTCATGTGACGGGAATGACATATTTTGGGGTTCTGATGAGAGAAGCTATGATGCTAGATTTTTGGAGGTTAAACCCGTCAGTGAGACAATTCTCTTGCTGCTCTAGCACATATAATTCTCTATCCAGAATCAATCTCATTCTTGGTAATGCCCATATAGGGCGATATGTGAGGGATGTATAGTATTTGCCACGTAGGATCTCTGATCACTCTCCGGTGATGGCAGTGTTGGACCTCCGTATGACAAAAAAATCAAGGGTGTGGGGATTAGAAGTTTAATCCATACTGGCTACCTCTCCTACCAGATGCTGGCGGAATTGGTGAAAAACTCAGGGAATTTTTTCAGATTAATTTACCGTCTGCAACCAAATCAATAGTGTGGGAGACTATGAAAGCGTTTTTGAGGGGTTTGCTCATAGCGGAATTTAACAGAAAAAAAAATGAAACTAGGGCGCACACGAAAAAGTTGATTATGGAAGTGGAGGCAGCAGAGGCAGAGTATGTTCTGCATCCAAATGATGGAGCTAGAGATAAATGGAAGGAGTCCCAACAAAAGCTGAATGATCGGTTATTGGTTCAAGCGAAAAACAAACGATTCTTTCAGAAGCAAACCTTCTATGAGGACGGGGAGAGGGCGGGTAGAATTTTAGCATTAATATCCAGTAAAGCCCAGTTACAACCTACATATATTGCAGCCCTGAGGGATCCATATGGTCTGGTTCAAAATGAGCCAGTGCATTTGCTTCAGGTCATGTATGCTTTCTACAGGGAGTGCAGAATTATTAGGCAAATGAGTATTTTGACCACATCATCCTCTTTATGCATGTTGTCTTACTCCAAGCTGTATAGGCTCGAAAGCCTACTACCAATTAAGCATATTAGGTGATGTGCATCTCTGTAATGAGAAGGGGTGTGGTCTAATGACATCAACACCCTATATCAGGTGTGCATAATTATTAGGCAACTTCCTTTCCTTTGGCAAAATGGGTCAAAAGAAGGACTTGACAGGCTCAGAAAAGTCAAAAATAGTGAGATATCTTGCAGAGGGATGCAGCACTCTTAAAATTGCAAAGCTTCTGAAGCGTCATCATCGAACAATCAAGCGTTTCATTCAAAATAGTCAACAGGGTCGCAAGAAGCGTGTGGAAAAACCAGGGCGCAAAATAACTGCCCATGAACTGAGAAAAGTCAAGCGTGCACCTGCCAAGATGCCACTTGCCACCAGTTTGGCCCTATTTCAGAGCTGCAACATCACTGGAGTGCCCAAAAGCACAAGGTGTGCAATACTCAGAGACATGGCCAAGGTAAGAAAGGCTGAAAGACGACCACCACTGAACAAGACACACAAGCTGAAACGTCAAGACTGGGCCAAGAAATATCTCAAGACTGATTTTTCTAAGGTTTTATGGACTGATGAAATGAGAGTGAGTCTTGATGGGCCAGATGGATGGGCCCGTGGCTGGATTGGTAAAGGGCAGAGAGCTCCAGTCCGACTCAGACGCCAGTAAGGTGGAGGTGGAGTACTGGTTTGGGCTGGTATCATCAAAGATGAGCTTGTGGGGCCTTTTCGGGTTGAGGATGGAGTCAAGCTCAACTCCCAGTCCTACTGCCAGTTTCTGGAAGACACCTTCTTCAAGCAGTGGTACAGGAAGAAGTCTGCATCCTTCAAGAAAAACAGGATTTTCATGCAGGACAATGCTCCATCACACACGTCCAAGTACTCCACAGCGTGGCTGGCAAGAAAGGGTATAAAAGAAGAAAATCTAATGACATGGCCTCCTTGTTCACTTGATCTGAACCCCATTGAGAACCTGTGGTCCATCATCAAATGTGAGATTTACAAGGAGGGAAAACAGTACACCACAGTGTCTGGGAGGCTGTGGTTGCTGCTGCACGCAATGTTGATGGTGAACAGATCAAAACACTGACAGAATCCATGGATGGAAGGCTTTTGAGTGTCCTTGCAAAGAAAGGTGGCTATATTGGTCACTGATTTGTTTTTGTTTTGTTTTTGAATGTCAGAAATGTATATTTGTGAATGTTGAGATGTTATATTGGTTTCACTGGTAAAAATAAATAATTGAAATGGGTATATATTTGTTTTTTGTTAAGTTGCCTAATAATTATGCACAGTAATAGTCACCTGCACACACAGATATCCCCCTAAAATAGCTAAAACTAAAAACAAACTAAAAACTACTTCCAAAAATATTCAGCTTTGATATTAATGAGTTTTTTGGGTTTATTGAGAACATGGTTGTTGTTCAATAATAAAATTAATCCTCAAAAATACAACTTGCCTAATAATTCTGCACTCCCTGTATTCCACACTATATCAATCTAAACTGAAAGTTATGGATGAGGAAATTGTTCGCTTTTTACAGCCATTAAAATTGCGCACCTTATCAAGTGAGCACAGGGCGTTGTTAGATAGTCCGATTACTGTGCAGGAGTTGGAGGTAGCATTAGGCACAATGTCCAATAACAAAGCCCCAGGCAGGGATGGCTTGCCTGCTGAGGTATATAAGCGGTATTCCAGCATTCTCCTTCCTCAATTTGTAGAGGTATGTAATGAGGCCAAGCGACAGGGCCGGCTCCCTGACTCCATGAATGAGGCGGTCATTGTTCTTCTACCCAAACCAGGTAAAGATGTACTCGAACCTGAATCATATCGTCCCATCTCTTTGCTTCCAGTGGATGTTAAACTTTTAGCAAAAGTGCTAGCAAACCGCCTAAACTCAGTAATTACCACTTTAATATGTCCGGATCAAGCAGGCTTTCTGCCGAATATGTCGACTGCAGTGAATGTACGGCGTCTTTTTCTGAACATTCAAGCGACCCAGGTCCACGCCTCGACCGCGGCGGTCGCATCTCTTGATGCGGCCAAAGCGTTTGATAGCGTGGAATGACGTTATTTATGGTTAGTGCTTAAGAAAATGGGTTTCGGAGCTGAATTCATCTCATGGGTTCAATTGCTGTATGCATATCCTAGAGCAGCGGTGAGGGTTAATGGCGATTTGCCTGACCCGTTCTTGCTGTTTAGGGGTACTAGACAGGGGTGCCCTCTGTCGCCGCTTATTTTTGCGGTGGCGGTAGAGCCCCTGGCGGAAGCTTTGAGAATGGCGGATTCAGTTAAAGGTCTTAACTATGGGCCTAGAATAGAAGTGGCTCTGAATGCCGATGACTTGCTTTTATTCTTGGACGATTGGGAAAACTCTCTTATTGCGGCGATGGCGATCATAAACCAGTTTGGGAGTATGTCTGGGCTGGCAATTAACTGGTCAAAGTCTGCTTTATTGCCTTTAGGGAGTAGTTATATTAGGCGGCCGATAGATACGGGAGGGTTGCAGGTGGTGACATCTCTTAAATGTTTGGGGGTGTGGGTGACAGCAAATTTAGGCGACTATGAACGTCTGAATCTGGTTCCAATGCTCACTGAATTTAGGAGGAAGCTGCAGGCCTGGAGCAAATTACCTTTATCTGTGATTGGTCGAGTTAACCTTGTGAAAATGATATTGATGCCAAAACTTCTATACCTCCTCCATAAAGCAGCAATCTGGATTCCGCTTCGATTTTTTAACACTGTCAACGCTATATTTAGAGATCTGATATGGAGGGGAGGTGTCCCTAGGATTAAACTTTCAACCCTTCAAAGGCCCAAAACGCAAGGGGGATTGGCGGTTTCGGATCCTCGGTCTTATTATATTGCAGCACAGTTACAACATTTCAGAGGATGGGGAGACGAGCCACAATCAAATAGTGCGGGGCGCATTATTCAGCACCTATTACACCGTTCATGTCTATTGTCAGCCTTGGAGGATGGTTTGTTCCATTCGCATGGTGCTCAATACCCATTGATAAGCATGATGCATAAAATATGGTGGAAAGCTAAAGAAAGGGCGAACATTACCGGATATAGTACCCACACACCTATATGGCCTAATCACCTATACTCAGAACTAGACAAAATTAGTGGAGTGCAACAATGGGAGCAATATGGGCTGGGTAAGATGGTACAATTATTCTCGGGCAAGGCATTAAAAAGTTTAGAGGTATTGAGACAGGAATTTTATATTCCGCATGGGTATTTTTATGTTTATCTGCAGTTGAGGCATGCTATTCAGACCCAAGAAAAGAAGGGGAAGATCCAGCAGGCATCCAAATGTCCGATCTTTGATCACACAGCGAGGGCGTCGTCCACTAGTGGGGTGATATCCCTCTATTACAACACACTCAGGGAGGAAGTTGATAAGGCCAACCCTCTGAAACTGTATGAGAAATGGAAGGTAGATATCGGAGATCTAACGGAAGAGCAATAGGGGGAAATCCTCAATGACTTACCAACGTTGTCATTAAGTGAGTCCTATAGACTATCTCAGTTGTATCTCCTGGGTTTATAGAACGCCTGTACTATTATTCAAAATGGGGTATAGGGTGGATGATATTTGCCCGTGCTGTAATATTGCGAGTGCAGACTTGATTCACCTGATGTGGAACTGCCCGCGCCTGAGGAGGTATTTGGTGGGAATAGTGGAACTTATAAATTAGGTGTTTAGCATCAGTCTGGAGGTTAGCCCACTGACGTGCTTACTTGGCTTGGTGAAAGTGCCTAGACACATGATGAAAAAGAAGGTGGCGGTGATGAGAGTACTCTATATCAAGCAAGGAAATGTATAGCATCTCACTGGCTTGATGAGCTAGCTCCGGCGATTCAAGAAGTAGTGAACAGGGTGCATACACTGGTTAGGCTAGAGGAATATGTGTATTTAAGGAGGAACTCGGCAAAAAAATGTTGTACTTGTATAACTAATGTTCATGAAAAATCAATAAAAATTATCTGATTTAAAAAAAAAGCCTTTAGTAATGGCTGTTATCACCGATGTCTCTCTTTAGCTTGGTTAACTTCTTCCAGGGACGAAAACGCTATCCTCTGGTTATAGGATCTAGGATCTAAGAGGGTCACATGAAAACGCTCTCCTGCGCCTCCTACCTTGGCTCTACCTCATTTCTGCAGGTGGCTTCACCCACTAATCTGTGGGGTGTAGCCTCAGTTTAACAACTGGCTCTGCCCCTCTCATCTCCTCACTTTTCTCTACTTCAACTAATCTGCTCCACACTCACACTCATCTGTCTCACTAGGCTGACCTAAGTATTTATATGACCTAAGTGCTATCCTCATCTAGTGGTGGGATGTATAAATTACACCAGACCAGCCTATTAACAGGGATACAACAGGTGTTGTAATACAAAATGACATGCAAGATGATAATGCAGTTTCACAGTAATTTTGCAGTTCCCACGTGTCCTGAGTGGGACGCTGCATGATCTGTGGATGGCACTGTTATGGAGGAAGATCTGTGGATGGCACTGCTATATATGTGTCACCCACAGATCCCCCACCCCATAACAGTGCCATCCACATATCCCCCACCCCATAACAGTGCCATCCACAGATCACCCCCCCATAACAGTGCCATCCACAGATCTCTTCCCCCCCCCCCATAACAGTGCCATCCACAAATCCCCTACCCCATAATAGTGGCATCCACAGATGCCCTAATATACCGAGGGGCTGGTGTCACTGTACTCTGGCCCCACCGCTCACTCACTGCTTTATTGCCGGCGGGCGGCAGGCTGTAACTCACTGATTTATAAATTAAGTAGACGACGCAGGCACGTGACATCAGTGAGTTACGGCCGGCTGCCCATCCTGCTCTGCCTGCTACAAGACATTTAGTAAGTAGTATAGATGGGGCTGGGGATCGGAACTTCAATGAAAGTTATTATTATAAAATGTTTAGGCATTAAGGTAGTGAGTCAGCGGCGGGGCCGGAGTACAGTGACCGCACCGCCCCACCGCATTTGCATGACACCGGTCCCTCCTCCCTACCCCGTACAGCTGATACATTGGCACCATAAGATGCAGAGGCATTTTCCCCCCATTTTTTTGGGGGGGGGGCGTCTTATGGGGCGAAAAATACGGTAGGCCACAAATACGGCTTTTGCTTACTGAGTTTAAAAAAACTCTGAAATACTGCACATCTGGGATTAGAGGTGCATAAGTTAGTGTTACATTTAGACCACAAATATGGCTTTCTCATACTGGGGCATACTGGGGTGAAAAAAAACATCTGTTTCATACAGTGCACATCTAGCATTATAGGTGCATAAGGGACTGTTCATTTTAGGCCAGAAATACGGCTTTCGCATACCGGGGTGGAAAAAACACTGTGTTTTATATACTGCACATCTGTGATTATAAGTGCATAAGTTACTGTGAAATTTAGGCCACAAATGCGGCTTTTGCTTACTGGGGTTAAAAAAAAAACCTCTTCTATACTGCACATCTGGGATTAGAGGTGCATAAGTTACTGTGAAATGTAGGCCACAAATACCGCTGTCATGTAGAGTTAAAAAAATAATAATTTGTGCAATACCCTACATCAGGGTGTTTATTGGCGGATAATAATTTTTAACAGACTCAACCACTTTTTACTTTGCTTGGTGAACGCTAACTATGAGGCAAACATCTAATAAGGGCCGCGGTCATGATCGTGGTGGTGGTGTTGGTGGAGCCTCTGGTGCAGGGAGAGGACATGGCCGTTCTGCCACAGCTAGACGTCCTACTGAACCTACTACCTAAGGTCCCAGTAGCCGCCAGAATCTACAGCGATATTTGGTCGGGCCTAATGCTGTTCTAAGGATGGTAAGGCCTGAGCAAGTACAGGCGCTAGTCGATTGGGTGGCCGAGAATGAATCCAGCAGGTTCACATTATCTCCCACCCAGTCTTCTGAAGAAAGCGCATAGGTGGCACCTGAAACCCATGCCCATCAGTCTGTCACATTACCCCATGCATATCAGGGAACCTGTCTGAGCCTCAAGTGATGCAGCAGTCTCTTATGCTGTTTGAAGACTCTGCTGGCAGGGTTTCCCAAGGGCATCCACCTAGCCCTTTCCCAGGGGTGGAAGACATAGAATGCACTGTCACACAACCACTTATGTTTCCTGATGAGGACAAGGGAATACCACCTCAGCACGTCTCTGACGATGACGAAACACGGGTGCCAACTGCTGCGTCTTTCTGCAGTGTGCAGACTGAAAAGGAGGTCAGGGAGGAAGACTGGGTGGAAGACGATGCAGGGGACGATGAGGTCCTAGACCACACATGGAATGAAGGTCATGCCACTGACTTTCAGAGTTCGGAGGAAGAGGCAGTGGTGAGACCGAGCCAACAGCGTAGCAAAAGAGGAAGCAGGGTGCAAAAGCAGAGCAGCCGTCTCCAAAACAGTTCGCCTGCTACTGGCCACCGCCACCAGGGACCAAGCACACCAAAGGCAGCTTCAAGGAGTTCCCTGGCATGGCACTTCTTTACACAATGTGCTGACGACAAGACCCGAGTGGTTTGCATGCTGTGCCATCAGAGCCTAAAGCGAGGCATTAACGTTCTGAACCTTAGCACAACCTGCATGACCAGGCATCTAAATGCGAGACACAGGCTGCAGTGGAGTAAGCACCTTCAAAACCAAGAAAGGGCTCAGGCCCCTCCTGCTCCCTCTTTTGCTGCTGCCTCGGCCTCTTCCTCCACCTCTGGAGGAACGTTGGCACCTGCCGCCCAGCAAACAGAGGATGTGCCAGAAACACCACCACCTCCATCACCAAGCATCTCCACCATGTCACACGGAAGCGTTCAACTCTCCATCTCACATACCTTGTAGAGAAAGCGTAAATTCCCACCTACCCACCCTCGATCCCTGGCCCTGAATGCCAGCATTTCTAAACGACCTTTGAAATGCCTTCATTCAGGCTGGTGGAGACAGACAGCTTCAAACAGCTCATGTCGCTTGCTGTCCTACAGTACGTTGTTCCCAGCCGCCACTATTTCTCCAGGAGAGCCGTGCCCTCCCTGCACAACCAAGTATCGGATAAAATCAAGTGTGCACTGCGCAACGCCATCTGTGGCCAGGGATGCTATATCTCCCTAACTGCACACTAGGTAAATATAGTGGTGGCTGGGCCCCAGGCGGAGAGCTGTTTGGCAAATGTCCTTCCGCCGCCAAGGATCGCAGCTCATCATTCTTTGCCTCCTCTTCCTACTCGGCTTCCTCCTACTCTTCTACCACCTCCTCATCCGGTCAGCGACAGACCTTCACCACCAACTTCAGCACAGCCAGGGGTAAATGTCAACAGGCCGTTCTGAAACTGATGTGTTTGGGGGACAGGCCCCACACCGCGCAGGAGTTGTGGTGGGGTATAGAACAACAGACTGATGAGTGGTTGCTGCCAGTGAGCCTCAAACCCGGCCTGGTGGTGTGTGATAATTGGAGAAATCTCGTTGCAGCTCTGGGACTAGCCGGTTTGACGCACATCCCTTGCCTGGCGCATGTGCTGCATTTGGTGGTGCAGAAATTCATTCACAACTACCCCAACATGTCAGAGCTGCTGCATAAAGTACGAGCCGTCTGTGCGCGCTTCCGGCGTTCTCATCCTGCCGCCGCTCGGCTGTCTGCTCTACAGCGGAACTTCGGCCTTCCCGATCACTGCCTTATATGCGACGTGCCCACCAGGTGGAACTCCACCTTGCACATGCTGGAGAGTGTGCGAGCAGCAGCAGGCCATAGTAGAGTTTCAGCTGCAGCACGCACAGGTTAGTCGCACTGCGGAACACCACCACTTCACCACCAATGACAGGGCCTCCATGCGAGACCTGTGTGCCCTGTTGCGCTGTTTCGAGTACTCCACCAACATGGCCAGTGGCGATGACGCCGTTATCAGCGTTAAAATACCACTTCTATGTCTCCTTGAGAAAACACTTAGGGCGATGATGGAAGAGGATGTGGCCCAGGACGAGCAGGAGGAGGAGGAGGAAGATGGGTCATTTCTAACACTTTCAGGCCAGTCTTTTAGAAGTGGCTCAGAGGGAGTTTTTTTGCAACAGCAGAGGCCAGGTACAAATTTGGCCAGCCAGGGCTCACTACTGGAGGACGAGGAGGAGGAGGATGGGGGTGAAGCATGTTCACAGCGGGGTGGCACCCAACGCAGCTCGGGCCTATCACTGGTGCGTGGCTGGGGGGATAAGGAGGACGCAGAGGATACGCCTCCCACAGAGGACAGCTTGTCCTTACCTCTGGGCAGGGTGGCACATATGAGCGACTGCAGCTGTGTCAGCGCCAGCACCTCAGAAGGCAGGGTTAGCATGGCCGACATGTGGAAAAGCTTTGCCACCTAGCAGCAACAACCGGCCCCAACTGCTGATGTGGAGAGTGTTAGCAGGAGGCAGTATTTGAACAACATGGTGGAACAGTACCTGTGCACACAACTACACGTACTAACTGAGGGTTCTGCCCCATTCAACTTCTGGGTCTCCAAATTGTCCACATGGCCAGAGCTTGCCTTGTATGCCTTACAGGTGCTGGCCTGTCCTGCAGCCAGTGTACTCTCTGAACGTGTATTTAGCACGGCAGGAGGCGTCATTACAGACAGATGGAGCCGCCTGTCCACAGCCAACCTAGACAAGCTCACAATCATTAAAATGAACCAAGCCTGGATCCCACAAGACTTGTCTGTACCTTGTGCAGAATAGACAGTTCTAACAGCCTCAACCATCCATCCTTGTACTCAAGTGCACTTATTCCTTTTATTTAATTTTTTCTCAATATTTTGGGGGATACCCCTATGTAAAAATGCAAAATAACACACATCTATGCTACCTATTCCTCCTTCGCCGCTTCCACCTAGACCGCCACGTGAGCCTACACTGCGACTTCCACCCATTCACTGCCTCCTCAACCTCTTCCTCCTACATCATTCTTAATTTTGTTTAAGGTCTTTTATGTTTTTTTAATTAATTTCCCTATCCACATTTGCCATCCTCTTAAGCACATTTTGCTGCCTTTTGCAGCCCTCTAGCTCTTTCCAGGGCTATTTTAGAGCCATTTTAGTGGCCAAAAGTTCGCGTCCCCATTGACTTCAATGGGGTTCGGGTCAAGTTTTTTTTTTTTACGTTCGGCCGAACCTGCCGAACCCGAACATCCAGGTGTCCGACCCAACTCTAGTCTCATGTCTATGATGTTACACTTTGGTTATGCACATAAACTACTGTTCCAAAATCTGAAGCTGAATTCAGCTTCATTAATAAGATTTTGAAGCAGTAATTTATATCATTTATACAATTTTATGAACTTGTAGTAATAGTTTGCGAATTCAAGAAAGCAATGCTTTAAGAGAAGAGGGGTGGACCCAATCCATAATAGGTTGGACCTTGGTAAAGTCCATTTGAAATACCTTTGGGGTAAAAATACCTCCTCAACCTCAAAAACACATTTTTCCAGTTTTACATACAAAAGGTTATGAAGTATTTGTAAAACTGTTCTGACATATTGTATGTGAGACATCCAGTCTGGGGAATAAGTCAATATATCTTCAAGATTCTTCAACAGATCTTCCAATTAGAGTTGAGCGAACACCTGGATGTTCGGGTTCGAGAAGTTCGGCCGAACATCCCGGAAATGTTCGGGTTCGGGATCCGAACCCGATCCGAACTTCGTCCCGAACCCGAACCCCATTGAAGTCAATGGGGACCCGAACTTTTCGGCACTAAAAAGGCTGTAAAACAGCCCAGGAAAGAGCTAGAGGGCTGCAAAAGGCAGCAACATGTAGGTAAATCCCCTGCAAACAAATGTGGATAGGGAAATGAATTAAAATAAAAATTAAATAAATAAAAATTAACCAAAATCAATTGGAGAGAGGTTCCATAGCAGAGAATCTGGCTTCCCGTCACCCACCACTGGAACAGTCCATTCTCAGATATTTAGGCCCCGGCACCCAGGCAGAGGAGAGAGGTCCCGTAACAGAGAATCTGTCTTCATGTCAGCAGAGAATTAGTCTGCATGTCATAGCAGAGAATGAGGCTTCACGTCAGCCACCACTGCAACAGTCCATTGGCATATATTTAGGCCCAGCACCCAGGCAGAGGAGGGAGGTCCCGTAACAGAGAATCTGTCTTCATGTCAGCAGAGAATTAGTCTGCATGTCATAGCAGAGAATGAGGCTTCACGTCAGCCACCACTGCAACAGTCCATTGGCATATATTTAGGCCCAGCACACACACAGGCAGAGGAGAGAGGTCCCGTAACAGAGAATCTGGCTTCATGTCAGCAGAGAATCAGTCTGCATGTCATAGCAGAGAATGAGGCTTCACGTCAGCCACCACTGCAACAGTCCATTGGCATATATTTAGGCCCAGCACACACACAGGCAGAGGAGAGAGGTCCCGTAACAGAGAATCTGGCTTCATGTCAGCAGAGAATCAGTCTGCATGTCATAGCAGAGAATGAGGCTTCACGTCAGCCACCACTGCAACAGTCCATTGGCATATATTTAGGCCCAGCACCCAGGCAGAGGAGGGAGGTCCCGTAACAGAGAATCTGTCTTCATGTCAGCAGAGAATTAGTCTGCATGTCATAGCAGAGAATGAGGCTTCACGTCAGCCACCACTGCAACAGTCCATTGGCATATATTTAGGCCCAGCACACACACAGGCAGAGGAGAGAGGTCCCGTAACAGAGAATCTGGCTTCATGTCAGCAGAGAATCAGTCTGCATGTCATAGCAGAGAATGAGGCTTCACGTCAGCCACCACTGCAACAGTCCATTGGCATATATTTAGGCCCAGCACACACACAGGCAGAGGAGAGAGGTCCCGTAACAGAGAATCTGGCTTCATGTCAGCAGAGAATCAGTCTGCATGTCATAGCAGAGAATGAGGCTTCACGTCAGCCACCACTGCAACAGTCCATTGGCATATATTTAGGCCCAGCACCCAGGCAGAGGAGGGAGGTCCCGTAACAGAGAATCTGTCTTCATGTCAGCAGAGAATTAGTCTGCATGTCATAGCAGAGAATGAGGCTTCACGTCAGCCACCACTGCAACAGTCCATTGGCATATATTTAGGCCCAGCACCCAGGCAGAGGAGGGAGGTCCCGTAACAGAGAATCTGTCTTCATGTCAGCAGAGAATTAGTCTGCATGTCATAGCAGAGAATGAGGCTTCACGTCAGCCACCACTGGAACAGTCCATTCTCAGATATTTAGGCCCCGGCACCCAGGCAGAGGAGAGAGGTCCCGTAACAGAGAATCTGTCTTCATGTCAGCAGAGAATTAGTCTGCATGTCATAGCAGAGAATGAGGCTTCACGTCAGCCACCACTGCAACAGTCCATTGGCATATATTTAGGCCCAGCACACACACAGGCAGAGGAGAGAGGTCCCGTAACAGAGAATCTGGCTTCATGTCAGCAGAGAATCAGTCTGCATGTCATAGCAGAGAATGAGGCTTCACGTCAGCCACCACTGCAACAGTCCATTGGCATATATTTAGGCCCAGCACACACACAGGCAGAGGAGAGAGGTCCCGTAACAGAGAATCTGGCTTCATGTCAGCAGAGAATCAGTCTGCATGTCATAGCAGAGAATGAGGCTTCACGTCAGCCACCACTGCAACAGTCCATTGGCATATATTTAGGCCCAGCACCCAGGCAGAGGAGGGAGGTCCCGTAACAGAGAATCTGTCTTCATGTCAGCAGAGAATTAGTCTGCATGTCATAGCAGAGAATGAGGCTTCACGTCAGCCACCACTGCAACAGTCCATTGGCATATATTTAGGCCCAGCACCCAGGCAGAGGAGGGAGGTCCCGTAACAGAGAATCTGTCTTCATGTCAGCAGAGAATTAGTCTGCATGTCATAGCAGAGAATGAGGCTTCACGTCAGCCACCACTGGAACAGTCCATTCTCAGATATTTAGGCCCCGGCACCCAGGCAGAGGAGAGAGGTCCCGTAACAGAGAATCTGTCTTCATGTCAGCAGAGAATTAGTCTGCATGTCATAGCAGAGAATGAGGCTTCACGTCAGCCACCACTGCAACAGTCCATTGGCATATATTTAGGCCCAGCACCCAGGCAGAGGAGAGAGGTCCCGTAACAGACAATCTGGCTTCATGTCAGCAGAGAATCAGTCTGCATGTCATAGCAGAGAATCAGGCTTCACGTCACCCACCACTGCAACAGTCCATTGTCATAAATTTAGGCCCAGCACTAGTGTTGAGCGGCATGTCCCATATTCGAATTCGCGAAATTTTGTGAATATTCGAAAGAATATTCGTAAAATATTCGCGATTATTCAAATTCGTTATTATTTCGCATATGCGATAATTCGAATTATCGCATAATACATATGCTATGCAAAATTCACATGTGCGCTAATGAAATCGCCTTACGAAGATTCGCAACTCAATTCAATCACTAATGTATGAATGCAATGCCCTTTGCCTCTGTTCTGGGACAAGTGTAGATATTCGCATGTGCGCTAATAAAATCGCCTTACGAAGATTCGCACCTCAATCACTTTCTAGGGAATGTGAGACTTTTGGGAATCAATCGAGATACAGTGGGGGGTGATGACAGTAGTTGACAGAGTACAGATCAATGTAATCTGTAAGGTGGAAAGTAAAATAAAAAATACGAATATTCGTAAATCGAATTTTACGAAGTTCTACGTATTCGCGAATATGGTGCTATACTATATGAATGCACAGGCCTTTGCCTCTCTGTTCTGGGGACAAGTGTAGATATTTGCATTTGCGTTAATAAAATCGCCTTACGAAGATTCGCAGCTCAATTCAATCACTAATGTATGAATGCAAAGCCCTTTGCCTCTGTTCTGGGACAAGTGTAGATATTCGCATGTGCGCTAATAAAATCGCCTTACGAAGATTCGCAACTCAATTCACTAATGTATGAATGCAAAGCCCTTTGCCTCTGTTCTGGGACGTGCCGATATTCGCATGTGCGCTAATAAAATCGCCTTACGAAGATTCGCGCCTCAATCACTTTCTAGGCAATGTGAGTAAGATCTGAGCTGTTGGACCTTTGGGAAACAATCAATTATATGTGTACTGTAATTTTGTGGGGGGGGGGGGGGAAACAAAAAACGAATATTCGTTTTTACGAATATATAGCACTATATTCGAAATATTCGCGAAATCGCGAAGTTGCGATATTCGCGAAAAAAAATTTGCTTTTCGAATATTCGCGCTCAACACTACCCAGCACCCAGGCAGAGGAGAGAGGTCCCGTAACAGAGAATCTGGCTTCATGTCAGCAGAGAATCAGTCTTCATATCATAGCAGAGAATCAGGCTTCACGTCACCCACCACTGTAAGAGTCAATTTTCATAAATTTAGGCCCAGAACCCAGGCAGAGGAGAAAGGTCCCGTAACAGACAATCTGGCTTCATGTCAGCAGAGAATCAGTCTTCATATCATAGCAGAGAATCAGGCTTCACGTCACCCACCACTGCAACAGTCAATTGTCATAAATTTAGGCCCAGCACCCAGGCAGAGGAGAGAGCTCCCGTAACAGAGGATCTGGCTTCATGTCAGCAGAGAATCAGTCTGCATGTCATAGCAGAGAATGAGGCTTCACGTCACCCACCACTGCAACAGTCCATTGGCATATATTTAGGCCTAGCACACAGGCAGAGCAGAGAGGTCCCGTAACAGACAATCTGGCTTCATGTCAGCAGAGAATCAGTCTGCATGTCATAGCAGAGAATGAGGCTTCACGTCACCCACCACTGCAACAGTCCATTGGCATATATTTAGGCCTAGCACACAGGCAGAGCAGAGAGGTCCCGTAACAGACAATCTGGCTTCATGTCAGCAGAGAATCAGTCTGCATGTCATAGCAGAGAATGAGGCTTCACGTCACCCACCACTGCAACAGTCCATTGGCATATATTTAGGCCTAGCACACAGGCAGAGCAGAGAGGTCCCGTAACAGAGGATCTGGCTTCATGTCAGCAGAGAATCAGTCTGCATGTCATAGCAGAGAATGAGGCTTCACGTCACCCACCACTGCAACAGTCCATTGGCATATATTTAGGCCTAGCACACAGGCAGAGCAGAGAGGTCCCGTAACAGACAATCTGGCTTCATGTCAGCAGAGAATCAGTCTGCATGTCATAGCAGAGAATGAGGCTTCACGTCACCCACCACTGCAACAGTCCATTGGCATATATTTAGGCCTAGCACACAGGCAGAGCAGAGAGGTCCCGTAACAGACAATCTGGCTTCATGTCAGCAGAGAATCAGTCTGCATGTCATAGCAGAGAATGAGGCTTCACGTCACCCACCACTGCAACAGTCCATTGGCATATATTTAGGCCTAGCACACAGGCAGAGCAGAGAGGTCCCGTAACAGACAATCTGGCTTCATGTCAGCAGAGAATCAGTCTGCATGTCATAGCAGAGAATGAGGCTTCACGTCACCCACCACTGCAACAGTCCATTGGCATATATTTAGGCCTAGCACACAGGCAGAGCAGAGAGGTCCCGTAACAGAGGATCTGGCTTCATGTCAGCAGAGAATCAGTCTGCATGTCATAGCAGAGAATGAGGCTTCACGTCACCCACCACTGCAACAGTCCATTGGCATATATTTAGGCCTAGCACACAGGCAGAGCAGAGAGGTCCCGTAACAGACAATCTGGCTTCATGTCAGCAGAGAATCAGTCTGCATGTCATAGCAGAGAATGAGGCTTCACGTCACCCACCACTGCAACAGTCCATTGGCATATATTTAGGCCTAGCACACAGGCAGAGCAGAGAGGTCCCGTAACAGACAATCTGGCTTCATGACAGCAGAGAATCAGTCTGCATGTCATAGCAGAGAATGAGGCTTCACGTCAGCCACCACTGCAACAGTCCATTGGCATATATTTAGGCCTAGCACACAGGCAGAGCAGAGAGGTCCCGTAACAGACAATCTGGCTTCATGACAGCAGAGAATCAGTCTGCATGTCATAGCAGAGAATCAGGCTTCACGTCAGCCACCACTGCAACAGTCCATTGTCATAAATTTAGGCCCAGCACCCAGGCAGAGGAGAGAGGTCCCGTAACAGAGAATCTGGCTTCATGTCAGCAGAGAATCAGTCTTCATATCATAGCAGAGAATCAGGCTTCACGTCACCCACCACTGTAAGAGTCAATTTTCATAAATTTAGGCCCAGCACCCAGGCAGAGGAGAGAGGTCCCGTAACAGACAATCTGGCTTCATGTCAGCAGAGAATCAGTCTTCATATCATAGCAGAGAATCAGGCTTCACGTCACCCACCACTGCAACAGTCAATTTTCATAAATTTAGGCCCAGAACCCAGGCAGAGGAGAAAGGTCCCGTAACAGACAATCTGGCTTCATGTCAGCAGAGAATCAGTCTTCATATCATAGCAGAGAATCAGGCTTCACGTCACCCACCACTGCAACAGTCAATTGTCATAAATTTAGGCCCAGCACCCAGGCAGAGGAGAGAGCTCCCGTAACAGAGGATCTGGCTTCATGTCAGCAGAGAATCAGTCTGCATGTCATAGCAGAGAATGAGGCTTCACGTCACCCACCACTGCAACAGTCCATTGGCATATATTTAGGCCTAGCACACAGGCAGAGGAGAGGTTCATTCAACTTTGGGTAGCCTCGCAATATAATGGTAAAATGAAAATAAAAATAGGATTGAATGAGGAAGTGCCCTGGAGTCCAATAATATATGGTTATGGGGAGGTAGTTAATGTCTAATCTGGACAAGGGACGGACAGGTCCTGTGGGATCCATGCCTGGTTCATTTTTATGAACGTCAGCTTGTCCACATTGGCTGTAGACAGGCGGCTGCGTTTGTCTGTAATGACGCCCCCTGCCGTGCTGAATACACGTTCAGACAAAACGCTGGCTGCCGGGCAGGCCAGCACCTCCAAGGCATAAAAGGCTAGCTCTGGCCACGTGGACAATTTAGAGACCCAGAAGTTGAATGGGGCCGAACCATCAGTCAGTACGTGGAGGGGTGTGCACACGTACTGTTCCACCATGTTAGTGAAATGTTGCCTCCTGCTAACACGTTGCGTATCAGGTGGTGGTGCAGTTAGCTGTGGCGTGTTGACAAAAGTTTTCCACATCTCTGCCATGCTAACCCTGCCCTCAGAGGAGCTGGCCGTGACACAGCTGCCTTGGCGACCTCTTGCTCCTCCTCTGCCTTGGCCTTGGGCTTCCACTTGTTCCCCTGTGACATTTGGGAATGCTCTCAGTAGCGTGTCTACCAACGTGCGCTTGTACTCGCGCATCTTCCTATCACGCTCCAGTGCAGGAAGTAAGGTGGGCACATTGTCTTTGTAGCGTGGATCCAGCAGGGTGGCAACCCAGTAGTCCGCACAGGTTAAAATGTGGGCAACTCTGCTGTCGTTGCGCAGGCACTGCAGCATGTAGTCGCTCATGTGTGCCAGGCTGCCCAGGGATAAGGACAAGCTGTCCTCTGTGGGAGGCGTATCGTCATCGTCCTGCCTTTCCCCCCAGCCACGCACCAGTGATGGACCCGAGCTGCGTTGGGTGCCACCCCGCTGTGACCATGCTTCATCCTCATCCTCCTCCACCTCCTCCTCATCCTCGTCCTCCTCGTCCTCCAGTAGTGGGCCCTGGCTGGCCACATTTGTACCTGGCCTCTGCTGTTGCCAAAAACCTCCCTCTGAGTCACTTCGAAGAGACTGGCCTGAAAGTGCTAAAAATGACCCCTCTTCCTCCTCCTCCTCCTCCTCCTCCTGGGCCACCTCCTCTTCCATCATCGCCCTAAGTGTTTTCTCAAGGAGACATAGAAGTGGTATTGTAACGCTGATAACGGTGTCATCGCCACTGGCCATGTTGGTGGAGTACTCGAAACAGCGCAACAGGGCACACAGGTCTCGCATGGAGGCCCAGTCATTGGTGGTGAAGTGGTGCTGTTCTGTAGTGCGACTGACCCGTGCGTGCTGCAGCTGAAACTCCACTATGGCCTGCTGCTGCTCGCACAGTCTGTCCAGCATGTGCAAGGTGGAGTTCCACCTGGTGGGCACGTCGCATATGAGGCGGTGAGCGGGAAGGCCGAAGTTACGCTGTAGCGCAGACAGGCGAGCAGCAGCAGGATGTGAACGCCGGAAGCGCGAACAGACGGCCCGCACTTTATGCAGCAGCTCTGACATGTCGGGGTAGTTGTGAATGAACTTCTGCACCACCAAATTCAGCACATGCGCCAAGCAAGGGATGTGCGTCAAATTGGCTAGTCCCAGAGCTGCAACGAGATTTCGCCCATTATCACACACCACCAGGCCGGGCTTGAGGCTCACCGGCAGCAACCACTCGTCGGTCTGTTGTTCTATACCCCGCCACAACTCCTGTGCGGTGTGGGGCCTGTCCCCCAAACATATGAGTTTCAGAATGGCCTGCTGACGTTTACCCCGGGCTGTGCTGAAGTTGGTGGTGAAGGTGTGTGGCTGACTGGATGAGCAGGTGGAAGAAGAGGAGGAGGAAGCCGAGAAGGAGGAGGTGGCAACAGGAGGCAAAGAATGTTGCCCTGCGATCCTTGGCGGCGGAAGGACGTGCGCCAAACAGCTCTCCGCCTGGGGCCCAGCTGCCACTACATTTACCCAGTGTGCAGTTAGGGAGATATAGCGTCCCTGGCCGTGCTTACTGGTCCACGTATCTGTGGTTAGGTGGACCTTGCTACAGATGGCGTTGCGCAGTGCACACTTGATTTTATCGGATACTTGGTTGTGCAGGGAAGGCACGGCTCTCTTGGAGAAGTAGTGCCGGCTGGGAACAACATACTGTGGGACAGCAAGCGACATGAGCTGTTTGAAGCTGTCTGTGTCCACCAGCCTAAATGACAGCATTTCATAGGCCAGTAGTTTAGAAATGCTGGCATTCAGGGCCAGGGATCGAGGGTGGCTAGGTGGGAATTTACGCTTTCTATCAAATGTTTGTGAGATGGAGAGCTGAACGCTGGCGTGTGACATGGTTGAGACGCTTGGTGACGGAGGTGGTGGTGGTGGTGTTGGTGGTACATCCCCTGTTTGCTGGGCGGCAGGTGCCAACGTTCCTCCAGAGGCGGAGGAAGAGGCCGAGGCGGCAGCAGCAGAATAGGCCGAGGCGGCAGCAGCAGAAGAGGTAGCAGGGGGAGCCTGAGTGACTTCCTTGGTTTTAAGGTGTTTACTCCACTGCAGTTCATGCTTTGCATGCAGGTGCCTGGTCATGCAGGTTGTGCTCAGGTTCAGAACGTTAATGCCTCGCTTCAGGCTCTGATGGCACAGCGTGCAAACCACTCGGGTCTTGTCGTCAGCACATTGTTTGAAGAAGTGCCATGCCAGGGAACTCCTTGAAGCTGCCTTTGGGGTGCTCGGTCCCAGATGGCGGCGGTCAGTAGCAGGCGGAGTCTCTTGGCGGCGGGTGTTCTGCTTTTGCCCACTGCTCCCTCTTTTGCTACGCTGTTGGCTCGGTCTCACCACTGCCTCTTCCTCCGAACTGTGAAAGTCAGTGGCACGACCTTCATTCCATGTGGGGTCTAGGACCTCATCGTCCCCTGCATCGTCTTCCACCCAGTCTTGATCCCTGACCTCCTGTTCAGTCTGCACACTGCAGAAAGACGCAGCAGTTGGCACCTGTGTTTCGTCATCATCAGAGACATGCTGAGGTGGTATTCCCATGTCCTCATCATCAGGAAACATAAGTGGTTGTGCGTCAGTGCATTCTATGTCTTTCACCGCTGGGGAAGGGCTAGGTGGATGCCCTTGGGAAACCCTGCCAGCGGAGTCTTCAAACAGCATAAGAGACTGCTGCATAACTTGAGGCTGAGACAGTTTCCCTGGTATGCATGGGGGTGATGTGACAGACTGATGGGGTTGGTTTTCAGGCGCCATCTGTGCGCTTTCTGCAGAAGACTGGGTGGGAGATAATGTGAACGTGCTGGATCCACTGTCGGCCACCCAATTGACTAATGCCTGTTACCTGCTCAGGCCTTACCATCCTTAGAACGGCATTGGGCCCCACCATATATCGCTGTAAATTCTGGCGGCTACTGGGACCTGAGGTAGTTGGTACACTAGGACGTGTGGATGTGGCAGAACGGCCACGTCCTCTCCCAGCACCAGAGGGTCCACTAACACCACCACGACCATGTCCACGTCCGCGTCCCTTACTAGATGTTTTTCTCATTGTTATGGTTCACCACAACAACAAATATATTATTTGGCCCAATGTATTGTATTCAAATTCAGCGGGATATAAATTTGAGGCCTAGTATTTAGGCGCTGGGTGACCGGTATGGATTTAGTGACAGAATTAGACTTGGAAATGCACAGAAGCGTGTGTGTGTGAAGTTATTCTGAATGACCCAATGTGCACCTTGAATATTATATACCCTTTTAGGGATAGATTTCAAATAGCTCTGATATAGCAGAAACCACTAAATTATGAAATTGCTAAATTGGGAATTGTACTTCAACCCAGAACAAAAAATGTGCTTTGACGGACACTAAATATCTTGCCCAGCAACAACAGTACAACGGTGGGTAACGAGAGATTTAGAGGGAATTAAATTTGAGGCCTAGTATTTAGGCGCTGGGTCACCGGTATGGATTTAGTGACAGAATTAGACTTGGAAATACACAGTAGCGGGTGTGTGTGAAGTTATTCTGAATGACCCTATGTGCACCTTCAATATTATATACCCTTTTAGGGATAGATTTCAAATAGCTCTGATATAGCAGAAACCACTAAATTATGAAATTGCTAAATTGGGAATTGTACTTCAACCCAGAACAAAAAATGTGCTTTGACGGACACTAAATATCTTGCCCAGCAACAACAGTACAGCGGTGGGTAACGAGAGATTTAGAGGGAATTAAATTTGAGGCCTAGTATTTAGGCGCTGGGTCACCGGTATGGATTTAGTGACAGAATTAGACTTGGAAATACACAGTAGCGGGTGTGTGTGAAGTTATTCTGAATGACCCTATGTGCACCTTCAATATTATATACCCTTTTTGGGATAGATTTCAAATAGCTCTGATATAGCAGGAACCACTAAATTATGAAATTGCTAAATTGGGAATTGTACTTCAACCCAGAACAAAAAATGTGCTTTGACGGGCACTAAATAACTTTCCCAGCTACAACAGGACAACGGTAACGAGAGATTTAGAGGGATTTAAATTTGAGGCCTAGTATTTAGGCGCTGGGTGACAGGTATGGGTTTAGTGACAGAATTAGACTTGGAAATACACAGTAGCGGGTGTGTGTGAAGTTATTCTGAATGACCCTATGTGCACCTTCAATATTATATACCCTTTTTGGGATAGATTTCAAATAGCTCTGATATAGCAGAAACCACTAAATTATGAAATTGCTAAATTGGGAATTGTACTTCAACCCAGAACAAAAAATGTGCTTTGACGGACACTAAATATCTTGCCCAGCAACAACAGTACAGCGGTGGGTAACGAGAGATTTAGAGGGAATTAAATTTGAGGCCTAGTATTTAGGCGCTGGGTCACCGGTATGGATTTAGTGACAGAATTAGACTTGGAAATACACAGTAGCGGGTGTGTGTGAAGTTACTCTGAATGACCCTATGTGCACCTTCAATATTATATACCCTTTTTGGGATAGATTTCAAAGAGCTCTGATATAGCAGGAACCACTAAATTATGAAATTGCTAAATTGGGAATTGTATTTCAACCCAGAACAAGAAATGTGCTTGAACGGACACTAAATAACTCGCCCAGCTACAGCACTAGGGACAGATTTAGCTGGATATAAATTTGAGGCCTAGTATTTAGGCGCTGGGTGACCGGTATGGATTTAGTGACAGAATTAGACTGGGATATGGCCAAAAAATGAACAGACTATTGCTGGTTAAATGCACTTGGTGTGACAGCTTCACCCTGATGTAGGCTTTAGCCAAAAAACAACCACACCATTGAGGGTTAAATGCACTTGGTGACAGGCGCAGCTTGCCCCTGATTTTGTATATGGCCAAAAAATGAACAGACTATTGCTGGTTAAATGCACTTGGTGTGACAGCTTCACCCTGATGTAGGCTTTAGCCAAAAAACAACCACACCATTGAGGGTTAAATGCACTTGGTGACAGGCGCAGCTTGCCCCTGATTTTGTATATGGCCAAAAAATGAACAGACTATTGCTGGTTAAATGCACTTGGTGTGACAGCTTCACCCTGATGTAGGCTTTAGCCAAAAAACAACCACACCATTGAGGGTTAAATGCACTTGGTGACAGGCGCAGCTTGCCCCTGATTTTGTATATGGCCAAAAAATGAACAGACTATTGCTGGTTAAATGCACTTGGTGTCACAGCTTCACCCTGATGTAGGCTTTAGCCAAAAAACAACCACACCATTGAGGGTTAAATGCACTTGGTCGCAGCTTGTGCTGGCGCACCACAAGACACAAAATGGCCGCCGATCACCCCAGAAAAATGAGACTGACAAACGGTCTGTGCAGCCTAAAAACAGTGAGCAATTGAGGATCAGCAGCTCAATGATCCACAGCTGCAGATCGATCAGTTAATCAAGTCCTTTGGAGGAGTTAATCTGCCTAATCTCGCCCTACTGTCGCAGCCGCAACCTCTCCCTACGCTAATCAGAGCAGAGTGACGGGCGGCGCTATGTGACTCCAGCTTAAATAGAGGCTGGGTCACATGGTGCTCTGGCCAATCACAGCCATGCCAATAGTAGGCATGGCTGTGATGGCCTCTTGGGGCAAGTAGTATGACGCTTGTTGATTGGCTGCTTTGCAGCCTTTCAAAAAGCGCCAAGAAAGCGTCACAAAAGCGCGAAGAAAGCGACGAACACCGAACCCGAACCCGGACTTTTACGAAAATGTCCGGGTTCGGGTCCGTGTCACGGACACCCCAAAATTCGGTACGAACCCGAACTATACAGTTCGGGTTCGCTCATCCCTACTTCCAATACATTCCCTGAAAATATCATTTACCAGATTTTGAAAGATGGCAAGAACAGCTTAACCCAAAAGGTATAAGCAGGTGTTCAAAATGACCCTCAGGGATATTAAATAGTAATGGACGAACATCGGCTGGAATGATTCTGAAACGCGAACACGCGTTCACAATCAAATGTTCGCGGCGGGCCCCATTCACCTTAATGGCAGGCAGCATATTGGCAGCCAGCAAACACTTACTAGAAGTACACAAATAGTCACACAACATGGACAGTGATCCAGAGGGGGATCATTGGCAAAAATTCCCACAAAAAAAAATTTGTTTTAATCAGGGGCCATTTTTATGTGTCTTAAAGGTAAATGTGCCCTGCAGGAGCCAAGAAAATGTTTATTTCCTATCAGTTTGATGTATACAAATGTGCAGCACTCGACGTTTTTGTATCTTGAGGCATCTGACGCATACATTTTTGGTATGCATTAAATGGATGGCAAAAATAGAATGTAAACCCAGCCCTAGTGTCAGAATAAGCACCGGTACACAGCGGAGCAGCGTGGCGGAGATGGAAGGCCGCCATGTACTGACAGAGCGCTACCTGGTCCTGGTGGTAAGGGATGTGGACTGTGCTTCCCAAGGATCATTTCCTACCGGAAAATACAGGGCATATTATAATACACTAGAATATATGTACTAAAAAGATATTAGCGCTACATTTATTATATAGAAGTACGTCTATGTTAGGCCTATTTCTGACACAGATTGTGGTGCAAAGGTCCTTAGCACCTCATTCTGCATATTTTTCCCGCTCATGCCAGGTCTAAAAAAGGATGGCATGGGCAGGGAAAGGGATACAGTTATGGCCATCTAGTTATTGGATACCACCGCCATACATTGACCAGATAACACCTCTGTACAGTGATTGGATAACACTGCCATACCATGACCGGATAAAAAGGGTATAAGAGAGCAAAGTACAGGGTGCGGTAAGAGGGCACAATGCAGGGTATAAGGGGGCACAGTACGAGGTGAGGGGCACAGTACGGGTGGGGGACACAGTCACATGACCCTGTACACAGCCAGTACAAGCCCCAAAAATTAGGCAATAGGCATTCACCTGATAGCAAAGAACTTTAGATTCTGTGGCCGGAGGTACATTAGGCAGTCACAGGATAAATATGTAACTGCTAGCATGAGGAAATGAAATTACACATGGTCATCACAGGTGTTGAATTCCTCCGAGATCCATGCTTCATTCATTAAAAAAAATATGAGGTAGTCCACACTGTTGTGAGCTAGGCGAGTACGCTTATCGGTCACGATCCCCCCGCTGCGCTGAACGTCCTTTTGGACAGGACACTCGACGAGGGGCAAGCCAAGAGTTCCATGGCAAATTGTGCTAGCTCTGGCCACAGGTCAAGCCTGCACATCCAGTAGTAAAGGGGTTTCTCGCTTCTCAGAGCATCCACATCAGCCGTTAACCCAATGTACAGTACAGACCAAAAGTTTGGACACACCTCATTCAAAGAGTTTTCTTTATTTTCATGACTATGAAAATTGTAGATTCACACTGAAGGCATCAAAACTATGAATTAACACATGTGGAATTATATGCATAACAAAAAAGTGTGAAACAACTGAAAATATGTCATATTCTAGGTTCTTCAAAGTAGCCACCTTTTGCTTTGATTACTGCTTTGCACACTCTTGACATTCTCTTGATGAGCTTCAAGAGGTAGTCACCTGAAATGGTTTTCACTTCACAGGTGTGCCCTATCAGGTTTAATAAGTGGGATTTCTTGCCTTATAAATGGGGTTGGGACCATCAGTTGTGTTGTGGAGAAGTCAGGTGGATACACAGCTGATAGTCCTACTGAATAAACTGTGAGAATTTGTATTATGGCAAGAAAAAAGCAGCTAAGTAAAGAAAAACAAGTGGCCATCATTACTTTAAGGAATGAAGGTCAGTTAGTCCGAAAAATTGGGAAAACTTTGAAAGTGGCCCCAAGTGCAGTCACAAAAACCATCAAGCGCTACAAAGAAACTGGCTCACATGCGGACCACCCCAGGAAAGGAAGACCAAGAGTCACCTCTGCTGCGGAGGATAAGTTCATCCGAGTCACCAGCCTCAGAAATTGCAGGTTAACAGCAGCTCAGATTAGAGACCAGGTCAATGCCACACAGAGTTCTAGCAGCAGACACATCTCTAGAACAACTGTTAAGAGGAGACTGTGTGAATCAGGCCTTCATGGTAGAATATCTGCTAGGAAACCACTGCTAAGGACAGGCAACAAGCAGAAGAGACTTGTTTGGGCTAAAGAACACAAGTAATGGACATTAGACCAGTGGAAATCTGTGCTTTGGTCTGATGAGTCCAAATTTGAGATCTTTGGTTCCAACCACCGTGTCTTTGTGTGACGCAGAAAAGGTGAAAGGAGGGACTCTACATGCCTGGTTCCCACCATGAAGCATGGAGGAGGAGGTGTGATGGTGTGGGGGTGCTTTGGTGGCAACACTGTTGGGGATTTATTCAAAATTGAAGGCATACTGAACCAGCATGGCTACCACAGCATCTTGCAGTGGCATGCTATTCCATCCGGTTTAGTTGGACCATCATTTATTTTTCTACAGGACAATGATCCTAAACACACCTCTAGGCTGTGTAAGGGCTATTTGACCATGAAGGAGAGTGATGGGGTGCTGCGCCAGATGACCTGGCCGCCACAGTCACCGGACCTGAACCCAATCAAGATGGTTTGAGGTGAGCTGGAACGCAGAGTGAAGGCAAAAGGGCCAACAAGTTCTAAGCAGCTCTGGGAACTCCTTCAAGACTGTTGGAAGACCATTTCAGGTGACTACCTCTTGAAGCTCATCAAGAGGATGCCAAGAGTGTGCAAAGCAGTAATCAAAGCAAAAGGTGGTTACTTTGAAGAACCTAGAATATGACATATTTTCAGTTGTTTCACACTTTTTTGTTATGTATATAATTCCACATGTGTTAATTCATAGTTTTGATGCCTTCAGTGTGAATCTACAATTTTCATAGTCATGAAAATAAAGAAAACTCTTTGAATGAGAAGGTGTGTCCAAACTTTTGGTCTGTACTGTAGTCGGACACCTGTCGGTCTAGGGGTTCCCTGAGGCTGGATCCGGAGGGCAGCTGTCAATGGGTTGGCAGCAAGAATGATCTCATATCCTTTTTGCAGGCACGGTAGAATTGGTACCTGCACCTGTTTTGCTATGTGTGGAAATTCCTTTTCCAGTGGTCGCAACAGCAGAATGCAGCATCTCTCGTAGTAAGGCCCGTAGTAAGCTGCATTCTGGCAGCTCTCTATGATGCTGGTAACATGTCTGCCATTTTGTGTTTGTACCGGGGGTCTAAGTACGTTGCCACCCAGTGCAAGTCCTTGACCTTTATGCTTTTAATACAGGGGTCCCTCTTCAAACACTGGAGCCAGTGCCCTGGCTCCTGCTCATCGCCCAAGAGAATGTCGTCCTCGGTTTCCTCCCCCCAGCCACGGACAACACCAGGGATCACCGAAAATTTTAAAGCATGCTCTTCTTGCTCCTCCTCCTCTTCCCACCAGCCACCATCCTCCTCTGACTCCTCTTCAGACTCCTGCTGACTTGTCTCAGATGGAGTAGCCCCCCTGGGAATTCATTCAGCATTGGGACTTCCTCATCTTCCAGCTCCTGCTATTCGACGGCTTGATCAATAACACAACGCAATGCACGCTCCAGAAAAAAGGCATAGGGTACATTGTCACTGATGGCGCCCTGGCCGCGACTGACCAGTTTGGTGATCTCATGAAATGGCCGCAGATGTCTGCATGCGTCGTGCATGAGCAGCCACTGGCGCGGTGAACAGAAACCAAGCTCCCCAGAACCTGTCCTGCCGCAGAGTTCGTACAGGTTCGTTAACAGCACATATCTGCTGGATCAGCCTATCAAGCATATACAAGGTGGAGTTCCAGTGCGTTGGGCAG
Source organism: Bufo gargarizans (assembly GCF_014858855.1). NCBI lineage: Eukaryota > Metazoa > Chordata > Amphibia > Anura > Bufonidae > Bufo > Bufo gargarizans. Next base: position 325,490,566 of record NC_058080.1, read on the forward strand.
TCCCTAATCAGATGTCTGATGGGCAAGTGGTGTTGCCGCTGAACGTCAGCAAGGCGAATCATGGCCATGTAAGATCTTCTAAAATGGCCAGAGATTTTCCTGGCCTGCTGTAAGATGTCCTGGACCCCGGGGTATTTGGCAACGAATCGCTGCACGACTAAGTTCATGATGTGTGCCATGCTTGGCACGTGTGTCATCTTGCCGTGTTTCAGCTTGCTCAGCAGATTGGCACCATTGTCGCACACCACTTTACCAACTGTCAAATTGAGCAGGGTTAGCCACTGATCAGCCTGTGACTGCAGAGCTGAAAGCAGTGCAGGACTGGTGTGGCTCTTGGCTTCCAGGCACAACAGCCGCAGCACATCATGGCAACGTCGCCCCTGGCATGTCGAATAGGTTCTGGGGAGCTTGGTGGGTGCAACGGAACAGGCGGTAGCAGTGGGAAAAGAGGAGTCAGCAGAGGGGGAGACGGATGATGGAGTAGGAGGGGAATGAGAAGAAGAGGCAGGCCTGCATGCAATCTGTGGAGGTAACACCAAATCCACACGGGTGCCACGGGTTACTTGCTTGACGGCTGTCAGAAGGTTCATCCAGTGGGCAGTAAAAGCTATGTACCTTCCCTGCCTGTGTTTGCTAGACCACGTGTCTGTGGTCAGATATATATTGGCACCGACACTGTGTGCCAGAGATATATTAATTTGCCGCTGAACGTGGCCATATAGTTCAGGGATACCCTTCTGAGAGAAATATTTCCTTCCGGGGACCTTCCATTGCAATGTGCCAATGGCCACAAATTTTTTAAAGGCCTCCGAGACCACCAATTTATAGTTGGCGGGCTAGTGGTTCCAACAAGCCAGCGGTCAGCCATTGGGCAAGAGAATTATCCGGCGTCATCATTTTTTACGCACAAACATTTGGGTCACGAAAGCCTGCCTTGTGCTAGATGAACGCGAAGACAGCACGGTGGAAGGTGGATTGGAGGACAAATGGGAGGAGAGAGGAGATGGAGAAGAGGCAGGACGTGGAGTGCCGGGACTGTGGCTTTGTGGATTCTGATGCTGTTGCTCCCACTGGGATTGGTGATGGGAGATCAGGTGCCTTCTTAAGGCGGTAGTCCCTGGGTGAGTGATGGGCTTACCTCGACTTATGCGTATCAGCAGATGACACGTTGAAAAAATCCCACACTGCGGAGCCATGTGCCAGCATCCTGGGACTGTGCATGGTGGATGGCTCGCTCCAGATACATTTGCAGTCTGCCCTCTGCCTCCTGTGCCCTGCGAGCTCAGCCTGCTTCTCCTCCTTCTCCTACCTATCTGATGCTCCGTCTCTCCCTCTCAACTCCCCTCCTCTTCCTCTCTTGTGGGCATCCACAAGACGTCTATCGACACGTCATCATCGTCACCTTCACCACCACTGACATTAGAGATCTCGGAGTAGGCAGCAACAGCGGGGACTACCCTCCTTGGGCTGATCTGGGTACTGTCGTCAGACAGCTGGGTGGCGGCCGTTGCTACCTCCAAGAATGGTAAGGTCTGAAAATGGATGGGAAAATAATTCCTCTGACTCAAGTGGAGGGGCTATGGTGGTGGTTGTGTCTTTGTTGGTGCACACAGCAGAGAGTGAGGAGGGTGCAGATACAGAGGATGAGGAGGGTGCAGAAGCGGAAGGCTGAGTGAGTCACTAAGCCAACTCTGGCCGCCTTTTGAAGTTATCGCACGTGCCTTTTCCAATTTCCCACTTAGGCTCTGCCTCTTCCTCTGCCTGTCATTTTCTAAATGACCCTCTGCCTAATTCCATAGAGAAGAAGGTATATCGCAGCCCTCAATTAGTATTTTATGGAATAAGGTATATGGCACCCCTTAATCAGTATTTTGTGAAAGCAGGTGTATCCCAGCCCTCAATCAGTATTTGGTGGAAGAAGGTATATAGCAATAGCACCCTTCAATCAGTATTCTGTGGAAGAAGGTATATGGCAAACCTCAATCAGTATTTGGTGGAAACAGGTAGATAGCACCCCTGAATCAGTATTTGGTGGAAACAAGTATATAGCACCCCTCAATCAGTATTTTGTGGAAGCAGGTGCATCGTAGCCCTCAATCAGTATTTGGTGGAAGAAGGAATATAGCAATAGCACCCCTCAATCATCTGTATTTTGTGGAGGAAGGTATGTGGCAGCCCTCAATCAGTAATCGGCAGAAACAGGTATACAGCACCCCTCAATCAGTATTTGGCGGAAACAGGTATATAGCACCCCTTAATCAGTATTTGGTGGAAATAGGTATATAGCACCCCTCAATCAGTATTTGGTGAAAACAGGTATATAGCACCCCTCAATCAGTATTTGTCAGAAACAGGTATATAGCACCCCTCAATCAGTATTTGGTGGAAACAGGTATATGGCACCTCTCTATCAGTATTTTGTGGAAGCAGGTGTATCGCAGCCCTCAATCAGTATTTAGTGGAGGAAGGTATATAGCACCCCTCAATCAGTATTTGGTGGAATCAGGATTTTGGAGAAGAAGGTATATGGCACCCCTCAATTAGTATTTGGTGGAAACAGGCATATGGCACCCTTCAATCAGTATGTGGTGGAAGCAGGTGTATCGCAGCCCTCAATCAGTAAATGGCAGAAACTGGTATATAGCACCCCTCAATCAGAAATTGGCGGAAACAGGTATATAACACCGCTCAATCAGTAAATGGCAGAAACTGGTATATAGCACCCCTCTATCAGTATTTGGCAGAAACAGGTACAGTCCTGATCAAAAGTTTAAAACCACTTGAAAAATGGCAGAAAATCATATTTACCATGGCTGGATCTTAACAAGGTTCCAAGTAGAGCTTCAACATGCAACAAGAAGAAATGGGAGTGAGACTGTGAGCATTTAATTTAATGAAAACAATGAATAAACTGAAACAGGCTGTTTTTCAGCTGATCAAAAGTTTAGGACCACACCTCCAAAAAAAAAACTAAACCCCACAAAACAGAAATCCAACTTCAAAACATGAACTCAGTAATGAGTAGCTCCACCGTTATTGTTTATCACTTCCAAAATTCATTTTGGCATGCTTGATGCAAGCGTTTCCATGAGGTGAGTGGGAACATTTCTCCAAGTGGTGAAGACGGCCGCACAAAGGCCATCAACTGTCTGGAACTGTTGTCCATTTTTGTAAACTTCTCTTGCCACCATCCCCAAAGGTTCTCAATTGGATTTAGGTCAGGGGAACACGCAGGATAGGCCAAAAGAGTGATGTTATTCTCCTGGAAGAAGTCCCTTGTCCTGCGGGCATTGTGTATTGTAGCGTTGTCCGGTTGAAAAACCCAGTCGTTACCACACAGACGAGGGCCCTCAGTCATGAGGAATGCTCTCTGCAACACCTATACATAGCCAGCGGCCGTTTGACGCCCCTGCACTTCCTGAAGCTCCATTGTTCCACTGAAGGAAAAAGCACCCCAGACCATTATGGCGCCCCCTCCACTGTGGCGCGTAGAAAACATCTCAGATGGGATCTGCTTGTCATGCCAGTAACGTTGGAAACCATCAGGACCATCAAGATAAAAAAAAATCTCATCAGAGAATAAAACTTTCTTCCACCTTTGAATGTCCCATGTTTGGTGCTCTCTTGCAAAGTCCAAACGAGATGAGGTCTTTGAAGACGTTTTTTTGTTTTTGAAGCTCTTCAGATGCCGTCTGATTGTTATGGGGCTGCAGTCAGCACCAGTAAGCCTTAATTTAGGTCGAGGATCGTCCAGTGTCTTGACGAACAGCCAATTGGATCCTCCGGCTCAGTGCTGATGAAATGTTTTTTGGGTCTTCCACTTGACTTTTTTGTTCCATAACCCTCAGGATCATTTAAGAAATTCTAAAGGACTGTCTTACTGCGTCCCACCTCAGCAGCGATGGCGCGCTGTGAGAGACCCTGCTTATGCAGTTCAATAATGTCATGGAACCATGAACCAGACGTACAACAGAGATAGGTGGAATAAGAAGGCTTTATTGAAAATCAAGCCGTAGCTAAAGTCCAAACGGATGGCTAAACCGAAGCAGGGTCTTGCGTAGACGGAGGTCAGGAACCAGGAGGGTAGTCAGACGTAGCCAGGATCAGGAACCAACGGGGTAGTCAGACGAAGCCAGGATCGGGAACCAACGGGGTAGTCAGACGAGGCCAGGATCAGGAACCAGAAGCAGCAGCAGTCTTTGAAGCATGTGCACACAGGAGGACCAAGCAAGGAACTGAAGCCACAGACCTTCTATATATATGAGCTAGGCATCCAGCTCCTCCCAGTGGGAAGGAGGAGCCGCAGGGTGGGAGGCTACAAGAAACCCAGAAACCAAGATGGCCGCCAGCACATGTCAAACGAAGGAGAACAGTGAGAAGGTAAGACCATGACAAATAACCCGACCACGTTCAGAAAGGGAGAGTTTTTTTGCCTTTGCCATCACAACGTGTGACTACCTGACAGAAAATGACAATGAATCCGCATCTTTGCACAGATTTGGCCTTTTAAATGCATGTGGTCCTAAAATTTTAATCAGCTGAAAAACAGCCTGTTTCAGTTTAATTGTTATTTTCAATTAATTGAATGCTCAAAAAATGTTTTGTCTCACTCTCATTTCTTCTTGTTGCATGTTGAAGCTCTACTTGGAACCTTGTTAAAATCCAACAATGTAAAATATGATTGTTTGCCATTTTTCAAGTGGTCTTAAACTTTTGATCAGGACTGTATATAACACCCCTCAATCAGGATTTTGTGGAAGAAGGTATATCGCAGCCCTCAAGCAGTTTTTTGGGGGGGCAACAGGTATATCAAACCCGTTGCAATTAGTTACTCCAATAGCGTTTGTCCCTCTATCTAGCTGCGGTATTGCAGCAGAACCGCACACAACTGCTGCACAATACAAATACACTATAATATAATTTCTTTGTTAGAAAGTATATTATAAGTATATCACTAGAGAAGGCCTTGTGGTTCGCCCAGCAGTAGTTTCACGGCGAAATTTGTTTGTTCGCAATTAGCCGAACCATATTTCTTTGCATAGCGCCAAACTTTGACCCATGACACATCCATCAGGTGGGACAGGACAGCCATTTGAGACATTTCTGCACATGGACACACCCCCTGCCCTAGAAATAAACCAGATCTGGCAGCCATTTTACATTCTGTTTTTTGCCAGTGTAGGAAGAGGTTGCTGTGTGGAGCAGGGACAGACTGTTAGAGACACCAAATGCTAGCTAATAGGACCACAAAAGTCCTTTTAAGGACTGGTACAGATGTGCTATCGATAGGTGTGACATAATGAGGGGTGTGATATACTTATAATATACTTTCTAACATAGAATGTATATTATAGTGCATTTGTATTGTTCAGTTTTGCTGAGATACCACAGCTAGATAGAGGGACAAATGCTATTTGAAGTAACTAATTGCAACTAATGTGATATACCTGTTGCCCCCCAAAAAAACGGATTGAGGGGTGTGATATACCTATAATATACCTTCTAACATAAAAAGTATATTATACTGCATTTGTATTGTGCAGCAGTTCTGATTGAGGCAGGGGTGTAATATACCTATAATATAATTTCTATATAGTACATTTGTATTCTGCTGCATTTGCGTGCGGTTCTGCAGAGATACCGCAGCTAGATAAATGGACAAACGGTATTGGAATAACTAATTGCAACTGGTGTGATATACCTGTCCCACCCCCCCCCCCCCTCCCAAAAAAAAAAAAAAGATTAAGGGCTGCATTATAACAGCTTCCACAAAATACTGATTAAGGGGATTGACATAACTGCTTCCACAAAATACTGATTGAGGGGTATGATACACCGGCTTCTACAAAATATTGATTGAGGCCTGCGATACACAAGCTTCCACCAAATATTGATTAAGGGGTTTGATATACCAGCTTTCAGCAAATATTCATTAAGGGGTTCTATATACCTGTTTCCACAAAATACTGATAGAGGGGATTGATATACCAGCTTCCAACAAATATTGATTGAGGCCTGCGATACACTGGCTTCCACCAAATATTGATTAAGGGGTTTGATATACCAGCTTCCAGCAAATACTCAATAAGGGGTTCTATATACCTGTTTCCACAAAATACTAATAGAGGGGATTGATATACCAGCTTCCACCAAATATTGATTGAGGCCTGTGATACAACAGCTTCCACCAAATATTAATTAAGGGGTTTGATATACCAGCTTCCATCAAATACTCTTTAAGGGCTTCTATATAGAGATTTCGCAAACATAAAATTAGACTTCAATAGGCAGGTGAATTTTAAAACCCACAGGGATTCTTTCTGGCCACAATAGTTATGGAAAAGTTGTTTCAAGGGGATTAATACCTGGACTGTGGCATGCCGGAGGGGGATCCATGGCAAAACTCCCATGGAAAATTATGTAGTTGACGCAGAGTTGGGTTTTAATCCATAAAGGGCATAAATTCATAAATTGTTTGGAATAACGTGCTTTAAAACATCCAGTGTGGGTATACGATCAGGTATGATGTTGTATCGATCAGGTAGTGCAAGGGTTACGCCCGCTTCACAGTGACAGAACAAACTCTGACAGACCCAACTCCCCGTTTAACGCACCGCACACAACTGCAAACAGTCCATTTGCACAACCGCAATCTCCCCATTTGCACAAGGTTGGTGTAATGACCGGCGTCACGCACAGGGAGGAAAACAGGGAAAGCCCTGTCCAAGGGAGAGGGAAAGGTGGTGACCCCTAACTCACCTTGCGGCTGGCACCTGACTGCCCTGACATCCCTAGACGGGTTCCTCACCCGTGCGGCGATCACGTGCCTAAACCCTGGCTTTCCCTGAAATGAACCCTAGATAGTGGACGGGCCGGTGGGATCGCTAGTCCGCACCACTGCACTAAGAGGGAAACACCAGGGAGAGGACAGACAAATACAGACAAACACATACACCCAGGTGGGCGACCACAGCAGTCCACAAAGGTCCAACAGAGATCCGGAGGGTAGCGTTCTGAAACAACAATCAGAGAACGCAGCAACACAGCTCCAGTGGGTCAGATTAGATGTCCAGGCAGGAAGCTCTATCTCTGGCAACCAGAGAAGTGTGAGAGAGGAATATAAGGAGGTTTGGGAGTGCTGGACAAGGAACAGCTGAGGAGAAGGAGCTACGGATCCCTGAGTGAGCCAAAAGGGTTTGCAAAGCAAACCCAGAAAGCTACCATAAGGAAAACAGCCCTATCTTAATAGAGCGTGCAGCCAACCGCTGCGACTTCCTGATCCCGGGTATAACGGAGTCAGGCGTGGTTCTCGATACCCTCGTGATGGTTGGATACCAAGCTAGCCATGTCCCGTTCCTTGTCCTCACTGACGTCATTGAAGGTCTCTTCCTCCACCCAGCCACGTACAACACCAAGGGTCCCTGAAAGGTGACAACAAGCCCCCTGGGATGCCTGCTGTGGTTGGTCTTTCACCTCCTCAAAGCCACCTTCCACTCTGACTCCTCTTCTTCAGACTCCTCTCTCTGCGTTGCCACAGGTCCAGCAATCAATGGCAACAAGGCTGCTTATGGTGGTGATGGTGATCACAACTCTTCCTCTTCATGCTCATCTATGGCCTGATCCAGCACTCTTCGCAGGGCACGCTCCAGAAAAAAAAGCATATGGGATGAGGTCGATGATGTTGCCTTGGGTTTGACTGACCAGGTTTATCACCTCCGCAAAAAGACGCATGAGCCTACAGCCATTGTTCAGTAACGCGGCCCAAAAATACCCACCTCCGCAGAGGCTGTCCTCTTTTTTTTTTTTTTTATAAAAAAAATCAGTTCTTAACAGTTTAATCTCTGTTTTGTCCCCTATCAGGGGCCAGTGTATGGAATAGATTTTAGGAACCAGGAGATAGAAAAAGATGCTTGGTTGGTCCTCTTACTTCCAATTTTGGGCACTGTGCGTACGGCTTGCAATGTACTGTGCCACCAGATATGAGTGGTGTGTTTAAGTAGTACTATTCCTATCAGTTTATTCCCTGTTACGTCCCCTATCAGGGGACGTGTATGGTATAGATTTTAGGAACCAGGAGATGGAAAAAGATGCTTGGTTGGTCCTGATACTTCCAATTTGGGGCACTGCGCGTACGGCTTGCAATATACTGTGCCACCAGATATGAGTGGTGTGTTTAAGTAGTACTATTCCTATCAGTTTAATCCCTGTTACGTTCCCTATCAGGGGACGTGTATGGAATAGATTTTAGGAACCAGGAGATGGAAAAGGATGCTTCGTCGGTCCTCATTCTTCGCATTTGGGGCACTGCGCGTGCGCCGTGCAATGTACTGTGCAATCCCAATATGAGTGGTATGTTAAGTAGTACTATTCCTATCAGTTTAATCCCTGTTACGTCCCCTATCAGGGGACGTGTATGGAATAGATTTTAGGAACCGGGAGATTGAAAAAGATGCTTGGTTGGTCCTGCTACTTTCAATTTGGGGCACTGTGCGTACGCATTGCAATGTACTGTGCCACCAGATATGAGTGGTGTGTTAAGTAGTACTATTCCTATCAGTTTAATCCCTGTTACGTCCCCTATCAGGGGCTGGTCTATGGAATAGATTTTAGGAACCGGAAGATGGAAAAAGATGCTTGGTCCTCCTACTTTCAATTTGGGGCACTGCGCATGCTCCGTGCAATGTACTGTGCCACCAGATATGAGTGGTATGTTAAGTAGTACTATTCCTATCTGTTTAATCCCTGTTATGTCCCCTATCAGTGACGTGTTGTCATGGAACCATGAACCAGACGTACAACAAGAGATAAGTGGAAAATAAGAAGGTTTTATTGAAGAGCAAGCCGTAGCAAAGTCCGAACGGATGGCTAAACCGAAGCAGGGTCTTGCGGAGACAGAGGTCAGGAACCAGAAGGGTAGTCAGACGAAGCCAGGAACAGGAACCAACGGGGTAGTCAGACGAAGCCGGAATCAGGAACCAACGGGGTAGTCAGACGAAGCCGGAATCAGGAACCAACGGGGTAGTCAGACGAGGCCAGGATCAGGAACCAGAAGCAGCAGCAGTCTTGGAAGCATGTGAACACAGGAGGACCAAGCAAGGAACTGAAGCCACAGACCTCCTATATATATGAGCTAGGCATCCAGCTCCTCCCAGTGGGAAGGAGGAGCCGCAGGGTGGGAGGCTACAAGAAAACCCAGAAACCAAGATGGCCGCCAGCACATGTCAAACCAAGGGAACAGCAAGGAGGTAAGACCATGACACGTGTATGGAATAGATTTTAGACAACCGCAAAGAGTTGTCAATAGTTGACACACTCATGACATAAATTTTATTCCTCTATGCGTGTCACCACCAGACATCTAAGAAGCTCTGACAGATGTTCTTCAGAACCTCCTGCTTGAGGTTCCTTTTGTTTTGCTTTCGTTTTCTCATCTCATTAGCCTCTCTCAGCTGTCATGTAGTTGCACTGATTGCGTCCCTTTAAATCCCTTCCCATACTGCATCACTTTGCGGTTTATACAACTTCCTGGAGTGAGCTGATGCTAGAAGCTGTTACTACTGCATCCACAAGAAAAGTCTGTTTTCTTTTTTTCTGTTTGCCTGTGGGCTTGATCCTAGGTGACCCTGACTCCCTCCCTATTAAGTGTAGGGAGCCGGTGGTCGTGTCCCCTCACTATTATAGGGTGTTCAGGTGCATACAGTCGAGGAACGAGGATATGCAATTTTCTACCATTGAGAGTTTTGCATAGGCTGAGCAGTAAGGGAGAGAGCTAGGGCTCTTACAGGGCTTACCCTCCTGTTCCTTAGTTTTGGATCAAGTCAGTCGGATCTTCATTTGTGTCTTCTAGTTTTCTGTACACCTTTTGTGACATTATAAACTGCCAAAACCGTCTCAAGCATGGATCCGGTTTCACTTTTTTTTTTTTTTTATCAAATTGTTTTTATTGATCACTGATAGTGAAATTTTTTTGTAATCTGATCCACATTACACTATAATACAAAACACAGTAATGTAAAATATCATAGTACATCTTCAGGTATCAGACCATTGCAACAATGGACAACGTACATAATCCAGCATAACTGCAATGGTATACAAATTACCTTTTCAAAACCAGACATGGTACAAAAATGTTTTAAAAGGCGCAAACCAAATCAAGTCAAAGCCTATACCAACCCTTCCCTCCCCCCAATGAATAGGGATGACACTCTCCATCCTATTTTATAGCACAGTATGAGTATGAGACAACCACTCATTCCGCAATTTCTCAAACTTCTGAGGAAACCTCTTAACAAACACACTTTTTTCCATGACCAGCATATCATTCACCTTTCTCACAAACTCCTCTATTGTTGGCGGACTCCCCTGGATCCACCTCTGCGCCACCAGTTTTCTAGCCACATACAGCAGCCTTCCCACCGCCACCTTGAGCAATTCACTCCCTCCGATTTCTGACACATACCCCAACACACAAACTTTAGGGTCCATTTGCAGAAATAGCGCCAAGTTGCGATTAATCATAATCCGCACCTCATCCCAATATCGACCTATCACTGGACACGAGCAGAGCATGTGTACCAGGTCCGCTCCCTCCTCCATGCACTTCGGACACTTATCATCATACCTAACCCCAATTTTTTTTTAAAATACCGGCGTTTTATATACCCTATGAATGATGAAAAGCAACTTAGCCTGCTCGCTCAAAGGAAATCTGGGAACTGCCTCCAAAATATCTTCCCACTGATCCTTAGACACGGCGTCCAAATCACCCTCCCATTTCCTCATCCGCGTCAGAGGGAACCCCCTCAAGAAACTTATCCAGCAATAGGGTGTATACCTGTGATATCAAACCTCTCTTCCCCCCCCCCCCCTTCGGGAGAATAAGCTTCTGTACCACATCCATTTTAGCTATTTTACACCCTTTCCTCACCGTGACATCATAGGCATGCCTCAGTTGCAGAAACTGATAAAACCACACCTTAGGGACGTTAAACTCTTGCTGGATGCCCTGAAAAGATTTGAATACACTACCCTCCGTCAGTTGACCTATCCTCATTACCTCATGAGATTCCCAATTCCTAAGTCCAGACAATGATAAAAATTCTGGCAATAGATTATTATACCATATAGGGGAAAGCTCTCCAACTCCACCCACACCTCTAAGCTGCTTCACCTTTGCCCATACCTTCTTCATGAGTTCAACAAGTAGGACCTTCTCCCTCCCCGCGTGCATTCCTGCCCCCTCCATTATACACATAAGATCACGACAGCCCAGCCAGTGTTGCAATATCCTGCCTGTCACATCCGACGGGATCCGGTTTCACTTTTGACTGAACACATGCAGGGTCTTTCATTGGAGGTAGCAGATCTCCGTAAAACTGTTTCTCAGTTTCAGGTGACCGGTTCAGCTTGCGTTCATGGAGTTTGTTCTGAGCCTAAGATCTCGCTCCCGGATACGTTCTCCTGGGGAAGTGAGAATTTTGTTCGTTTTAGAGAGGCTTGCAAACTCCATTTTCCCCTACTTCCCCATTCCTCTGGTGATGAGTAGCAGAGGGTGGGGATCATCATCTCGCTGCTCAGGGATAACGCTCAGTCCTGGGCCTTCTTGCTGCCGGTGGGGGCTCGGCCCCTTTGTTCAGTGGATGAATTTTTTTTAGCCCTGGGTCAGATATATGATGATCCGGATCGTATTGCTCTGGCTGAGTCTAGACTACGTCTTTTATGCCAGGGTAAACAGTCCGCAGAGATATACTGCTCAAAATTTGGAAGATGGGCAGCTGATACTGGTTGGAATGATGCTGCACTCCGAAGTCAATGCCATGGTCTTTCAGAGGGATTGAAAGATGCATTTGCCTTTAATGAGAGACCTACCTCCTTGGACTCTGCCATGTCTTGGGCCGTTCGTATTGACAGGCGTCTTAGAGAGAGAGGAGAGATCACTCCTTCCTTTCATACTCAGTCCAAGGACCATGTCTGGATTTCAGGGAGCTGAACAGTATCACAATTCGTGACCCTTATCCACTTCCTCTGATCCTGGACCTGTTTAACCAGTTAGTTGGGGCTAAAGTTTTTTCCAAGTTGGATCTAAGAGGGGCATACAACCTGGTCAGGGTCAGAGAAGGAGACGAATGGAAGACGGCCTTCAATAACCCTGAGGGCCATTTTGAGAATTTGGTTATGCCTTTTGGTTTGATGAATGCTCCAGCCGTCTTTCAGCATTTTGTGAAAAGCATTTTTTATCATTTAATGGGGAAATTTGTATTAGTGTATCTAGATGAAATTTTGATTTTTTTTCTCCTGATTTCAAAACTCATAAGGACCACCTAAGTCAGGTCTTGCTCATCCTGCGGCAGAATAAATTGTACGCTAAACTGGAAAAATGTGTGTTTGCGGTTCCAGAAATTCAATTTCTGGGGTTTCTTCTGTCCGCTTCTGGTTTTCGCATGGACCCCGAGAAGGTCCACGCTGTGCTTGAGTGGGAGCTTCCTGAGAATTAGAAGGCGCTGATGCGTTTTTGGGTTTTTTGCCAATTATTACAGGAAGTTTATTTTGAATTATTCCTCTGTTGTTAAACCACTCACTGATATGACTAGAAAGGGGGTAGATATTTCCTCCTGGTCAGTAGAGGCGCGTAAGGCCTTTTCTAGTATCAAGGAGAGTTTTGCTTTCGCTCCCATCTTGGTACAACCTGATATCTCTCTGCCCTTCATAGTTGAGGTGGACACTTCTGAGGTGGGTGTGGATGCGGTCTTGTCTCAGGGTCCCTCGTCTGACAAATGGCGACCGTGTGCCTTTTTCTCGAAGAAACTCTCCTCCGCAGAGAGAAATTACGATGTGGGATATAGGGAGTTGTTGGCCATCAAGTTAGCTTTTGAGGAATGGCACCATTGGCTAGAGGGAGCCAGACACCCCATTACCGTGTTTACTGACCATAAGAATCTGGCCTACTTGGAGTCAGCCAAGCGTCTGAACCTCGAGACAGGCCAGATGGTCTTTGTTCTTTTCAAGGTTTAATTTTGTTGTCACATTCCGCCCTGGGGTTAAGAATATGAAGGCGGATGCCCTGTCACGTTGTTTTCCGGAAGGTGGGAATTTTGAAGACCCGGGTCCCATTTTGGCTGAAGGTGTGGTGGTCTCTGCTCTTTATCCTGAATTGGAGGCAGAGGTTCAGGTAGCCCAGTCAGAGGCTCCTGATCTTTGTCCTCCTGGGAGGTTGTTTGTGCCTCTCGCTTTAAGACACAAGATTTTTAAGGAGCACCACGATACTGTCCTTGCTGGGCACCCGGGGGCAAGAGCCACAGTGGATCTCATCGCTCGGAGATTCTGGTGGCCGGCGCTTCGTAAGTCGGTTGAGGATTTTGTGGCAGCCTGCGAGACCTGCGCTCGTGCCAAAGTCCCTCATTCACGGCCATCAGGTCCTCTTCCTCCGTTACCCATTCCTTCCCGTCCTTGAACACATCTGTCCATGGACCTCATTACGGACTTGCCTCGTTCCTCGGGGAAGACTGTGATTCTGGTGGTGGTGGACAGTTTTAGCAAAATGGTGCATTTCATTCCTTTTCCTGGCTTGCCCAATGCTAAGACACTGGCGCAGGCATTTATTGATCACATTGTCAAATTGCATGGTATTCCTTCAGACATAGTCTCTGATAGGGGCACGCAGTTTGTTTCCAGATTCTGGAAGGCTTTCTGTTCTCGCTTGGGGGTTCGGTTGTCATTCTCTTCTGCTTTCCACCCGCAGTCGAATGGCCAGACAGAGCGCGTCAATCAGAATCTGGAGACATATCTGCGCTGTTTTGTGGCGGAGAATCAGGAGGATTGGTGTTCTTTTTTGTCCCTTGCTGAGTTTGCTTTAAATAACCGTCATCAGGAGTCCTCTGATAAGTCACCATTTTTTGGTGCATATGGGTTTCATCCGCAGTTTGGGACATTCTCTGGAGAGGGGTCTTCTGGTTTACCTGATGAGGACAAATTCTCCTCGTCTTTGTCATCTATTTGGCAAAAGATTCAGGATAATCTAAAGAGTATGAGTGAGAGATATAAGCATGTGGCGTATAAGAGACGTGTGCCTGGTCCGGACCTGACCTGATCTGGTATGGTTGTCTACTAAGCATATCAAATTGAAGGTTTCCTCCTGGAAGTTGGGTCCTAAGTTTATTGGGCCTTACAAAATCTTGTCCGACATCAATCCTGTTGCCTACCGTCTGGATCTTCCTCAGACTTGGAAGATCCATAATGTTTTTCATAAGTCCTTATTAAAACCTTATGTTGTACCCTCGTCTTTGCCTCCTCCTCCGATTGTGGTTGATGGTAATCTTGAATTTCAGGTCACTAGGATTGTGGATTCTCGTGTTGTCCGCGGTTCTCTCCAGTACCTCGTTTATTGGGAGGGTTATGGTCCTGAGGAGAGGATGTGGGTCCCAGTGATGGACATTAAGGCCACTCGTCTCATCAGGGCTTTCCATAGGTCCTATCCTGAGAAGGTGGGCTCTGAGTGTCCAGAGTCCACTCGTAGATGGAGGGGTACTGTCACCACCAGACATCTGAGAAGCTCTGACAGATGTTCTTCAGAACCTCCTGCTTGAGGTTCCTTTTGTTTTGCTTTCGTTTTCTCATCTCGTTAGCCTCTCTCAGCTGTCATGTAGTTGCACTGATTGCATCCCTTTAAATCCCTTCCCATACTGCATCACTTTGCGGCTTATACAACTTCCTGGAGTGAGCTGATGTCACGGGCGGTGTACAGGAAATAAGGCAAAGCAACATGTATAAACGACTCGCTGGATCCAAAAACTAAGGAACCAAGGGAGACCCCTGCAGAAGACCTGGCACTTTCCCTGGCTGCTCAGCCTATGCAAAGATCCGAATGGTGGAGGTTTGCATATCCACGAACCTTGACTATCAAGCCCTGAGCACCCTACAATAGTGAGGGGACACGACCACCGGCTCCCTACACAAGATACGGAGGGAGTCAGGGTCACCTGGGATCCAGCAAACAGATATTAACAGATAAAGGTACACTTAGCTTTGAAGCAAACAGGAGGACAGATCAGCGTGCACACGCACTCCAGGAAGAAGTATAAGCCGCTCAGAAAAGCCTTCTGGGAAAGAATTTAAAGGGAAGCAATTAGTCCAACACATGACAACTTGGGAGAGGCTGACGAGAGGAGGAGCTGAATACCACAACACAGAAACTCAAGGAGGAGGTTCAGAAAGGCCTCTGTCAGAGCTTCTCAGCTGTCTGGTTGTGACAGCTGATGCTAGAAGCTGTTACTACTGCATCCACAAGATAAGTCTGTTTTCTTTATTTCTGTTTCTTTTATTTTGCCTGTGGGCTTGATCCTAGGTGACCCTGACTCCCTCCGTATTAAGTGTAGGGAGCCGGTGGTCGTGTCCCCTCACTATTATAGGGTGTTCAGTTGCATACAGTCGAGTAACGAGGATATGCAATTTTCTACCATTGAGATTTTTGTATAGGCTGAGCAGTAAGGGAGAGAGTTAGGGCTCTTACAGGGCTTACCCTCCTGTTCCTTAGTTTTGGATCAAGTCAGTCGGATCTTCATTTGTGTCTTCTAGTTTTCTGTACACCTTCCGTGACAATGCGTCAATCTTGTGTAGTGATGACTGTGCTCGTGCGCACGTTTGGGAGATTGCAGGCGATGGGGTTTTTTCAAAGCCTATGGTCGTGCTGAGGTAGTTCAGTGACAGTCAAGTGACCCAGAAAACAATGATTCTGCAGTGTAAGCCCATTGTTGGCCTAGTAGGCTTTAATGATCACCTTAGATGATCACAAAGAAAATTTATGTTTTTTCTATACAAAATTATCCAACCGATCGCATTTTGTCTGTTCACAATGAAGTATCGACCTTATCATCTGGGGTGTGCCAACATTGCCAACACACTCATAGAGGTGGTCGCTTCATTGTGATACGCAAGCCCCTTCACCACAACAAGGTAACGATCATGAAGGGGAATTGACACATGTATGTGCCTTTTTTTTGTTTTGTTTTTGCAGCCACAGTGCAGCACCAGAGGCCAGAAAAATTGATGTTTTCCAGGCAGAAAGTGCACAAAAACTTTACGGCTTGAACCCTAGTTGGTGGCGAATAAGTCACGCAAGTAATCTGAGATAGAATACAGCAGCTTGTGGACCATTTTAAGACCAAGGCAGCTCATCTCATCGGGCCTTTTTTAGTCAAATGTATCGCCCACTGTCAGTCCCTTCGGGATCCATGCCTCATTCATCTTAATAAAGGTTAGGTAATCTAGACTTTTTTGACCTAGGAAACTTCTCTTCTAAGTGATAATACCTCCTGCTGCACTGAAGGTCCTTTCTGACAGGACACTTGAAGCGGGGCAGGCCAGAAGTTCTATCGCAAATTGGGATAGCTCAGGCCACAGGTCAAGCCTGCACACCCAGTAGTCAAGGGGTTCATTACTCCTCAGAGTGTCGATATCTGCAGTTAAGGTGAGGTAGTCTGCTACCTGTCGGTCGAGTCATTCTCTGAGGGTGGACCCCGAAGGGCTGTGGCTATGCGTAGGACTTAAAAAGCTCTGCATGTCCCCCATCAACAACACGTCTGTAAAGCATCCTGTCCTTGACGGCGTGGTTGTGGTAAGAGGAGGATTACTTTTACCTCTTCCCCTGTTAGATTCCCGTTGTGCTGTGACATCACCCTTATACGCCTTATATGCCTTTTGTGAAAATTAATTTCGGCCGGGTACCTTCGACTGCAGTGTCCCAATAGCTACAAATTTTTTGAAGTCCTCAGACTCCACCAGCTTGTATGGTAAAAGCTGGCGGGCTAGGAGTTCTGACAAGCCAGCTGTCAGACGCCGGGCAAGGGGGTGACTCTGTGACATTGACTTCTTACGCTCAAACATGTCCTTGACAGACACCTGACTGTGGGCAGATGAGCAGGAACTGCTCAAGGCTCAAGGCGGAGTGGCGGGTGGTTGAGAGGGGGCAAGGAAGACAGTAGTGGTTGACGTGGCTGAAGATGCTGGACCAGGAGGAGGATGGTGGCTTTGAGTTTGTGTGCTGCTTGTACTCGTCATCATGTCTTGATCCCATAGGCGTTTGTGATGTGAGATCATGTGCCTTCGCAAAGCAGTTGTACCTAGGTGGGTGTTGGACTTCCCACGACTCTTTTGGCACAGTTTGCAAATGGCATCGCTGTTATCAGAGGCAGACACACCCAAAAAATGCCACACTGCTGAGCTTTGCAATGATGGCATTCTGGTGGTGGCAACAGCATGCGTTGATTGGCGTGCTGTCTGGCTGACCCCGGGTGTCGATACATGCTGTCTGACTGTGCCACTAGCTCCTTGCGACGACCTCCCCCTGCTTCCAACTCATCTCCTCCTCCTCTCTGTCTCCCCATCTGAACTTTCCCCCTGTTCTTCTTCTCTTTGAGCGGGCATCCACGTCACATCCATGGACACATAGTCATCATCAACTGCTTCACTTGTATCTGACAACTCAGCAAAGGAAGCAGCAGAAGGTACAACATCATCATCATCACACCGTACGTCCATGTGTGTAATGCTGCCTGACTGAGACATATCCCTGTTATCTACATCCTCTGGCAATAATGGTTGCGCATTACTCATTTCTTCCAACTGATGTGTAAATAACTCCTCTGACAGATCAAGTGAAGCAGCTGTGGTGCTAGTGATGGTGGTGGTGGCAGGCGGGCGAGTGGCAACTTGAAAGGTGCCCGAAGCTGAGCTGGAGGAGGATGGTGCGTCAAGATTCAGAGCGGAAGCTGTAGAAGATTGGGTGTCCTGTGTTAGTCAGTCAACTATGTCCTCAGAACATTTCGAGTTCAGGGTACGTGGCCTCTGAACACTAAGCATTATTCTAGGGCCAAAGGGAATCACAGCACCACAACCACGACGGCAACTGCGGGGTGGCCTGCCTCTGACTGTCATTTTTTATAGATTAGTTCTATGCGTGCAAGCTACTGTGACACCAGACATGAGTGGCACTGTGCACTGGCAGACGTTGGCAGAGTAGACGCTGTAGGCCTGACACACACGTTTGCAGACAACTAACTGTTATTATATTACAGACAACATTGTTGTTTTTTTTTTTTTTTTATGCAAGCTATTGTGACACCAGATATGAGTGGCACTGGTGACACTGGCAAAAGTTGGCAGAGTAGACGCTGTAGGCCTGACACATACGCTTGCCGACAACTAACTCTTATTATATTACAGTCAAAAATGATTCTTTTTTTTATGCAAGCTACTGCGACACCAGATATGAGTGGCACTGGTGACACTGGCAAAAGTTGGCAGAGTAGACGCTGTAGGCATGACACAGACGCTTGCAGACAACTAACTGCTATTATATTACAGTCAAATTTTTATTTTTTATTTTTTATGCAAGCTACTGTGACACCAGATAAGAGTGGCACTGGTGACACTGGCAGAAGTTGGCAGAGTATATGCCTGTAGGTCTGACACACATGCTTGCAGACAAGTAACTGCTATTACATTACAGATAAAATTTTTTTTTTTTTTTTTTAAATGCATTTAAAAAAACAAAAGTTGGCAGAGTAGACGCTGTAGGCCTGACACACACACTTGCAGACAACTAACTCTTATTATATTACAGTCAAAAATGATTTTTTTTTAAATGTAATCTACTATGACACCAGATATGAGTGGCACTGGTGACACTGGCAGAAGGAGGCAGAGTAGACACTGTAGGCCTGACACACACGCTTGCAGACAACTAACTGCTATTATATTGCAGTCCAATTATTTTTTTTTCTTTTATGCAATTTACTGTGACACCAGATATAGTTTTTTTTTTAAATGCCAGCAACTGTGACACCAGATATGAGTGGCACTAGTGATACTGGCAGATGTTGGCAGAGTAGAAGCTGTAGGCCTGACACACACGCTTGCCGACAACTAACTGTTATTATATTACAGTCAAAAATGTTTTTGTTTTTTTTATGTAATCTACTATGACACCAGATATGAGTAGCACTGGTGACACTGGCAGAAGTTGGCAGACTAGACACTGTAGGCCTGACACACACACTTGCAGACAACTAACTGCTATTATGTTACAGTCAAAATAGTTACTGTTTTGTTTTTAATGCAAGCTATTGTGAAACCAGATATGAGTGGAATTAGTGACACTGGCAGAAGTTGGCAGAGTAGACGCTGTAGGCCTGACACACACGCTTGCAGCAACTAACTGCTATTATACTACAGACAAAATTGTTGTTATTTGTTTTTTAAATGCAAGCTACTGTGACACCAGATATGAGTGGAATTGGTGACACTGGCAGAAGCTGGCAGAGTAGACGCTGTAGGCCTGACACACACACTTGCAGACAACTAACTGCCTTTATATTACAGACAAAATTGTTGTTGTTGTTTTTTTATGCAAGCTACTGTGACACCAGATATGAGTGGCATTGGTGACACTGGCAGAAGTTGCCAGAGTAGACGCTGTAGGCCTGACACACATGCTTGCAGGCAACTAACTGCTATTATACTACAGACAGAATTGTTGTTATTTTTTTTTTTTAATGCAAGCTACTGTGACACCAGATATGAGTGGCATTGGTGACACTGGCAGAAGTTGGCAGAATAGACACTGTAGGTCTGACACACACACTTGCAGACAACTAATTGCTATTATATTACAGTAAAAAAAAAAAAAACATTTTTTAATGCAAGTAACTGTGAAACCAGATATGAGTGAAATTGGTGACACTTGCAGTAGTTGGCAGAGTATACGGTGTAGGCCTGACAGACACTTGCAGACAACTAACTGCTATTATATTGCAGTCAAAAAATAAATGAATATTTTTTTAATGCAAGTAACTGTGACACCAGATATGAGTGGAATTGGTGACACTGGCAGAAGTTGGCAGAGTAGACGCTGTAGGCCTGACACACACGCTTGCAGACAACTAACTGCTATTATATTACAGTCAAAAATAAAATATTTTTTTAAATGCAAGCTACTGTGACACCAGATATGAGTGGCACTGGTGACACTGGCAGAAGCTGGCAGAGTAGACGATGTAGGCCTGACACACACGCTTGCAGAAAAGTAACTGCTATTATATTACAGACAAAACTGTTGTTTTTTTTTTAAATGCAAGCTACTGTGACACCAGATATGAGTGGCATTGGTGACACTGGCAGAGGTTGGCAGAGTAGACGCTGTAGGCCTGACACACACGCTTGCAGACAACTAACTGCTATTATATTACAGTCAAAATAGTTTTTGTTTTGTTTTTAATGCAAGCTAATGTGAAACCAGATATGAGTGGCATTGGTGACACTGGCAGAAGATGGCAGAGTAGACGCTGTAGGCCTGACACACACGGTTGCAGGCAAATAAATGCTATTATACTACAGACAAAATTGTTGTTATTTGTTTTTTAAATGCAAGCTACTGTGACACCAGATATGAGTGGCACTGGTGACACTGACAGAAGTTGGCAGAGTATGCGCTGTAGGCCTGACTCACATGCTTGCAGACAACTAAATGCTTTTATATTACAGTCAAAAATAATATATTTTTTTAAATGCAAGCTACTGTGACACCAGATATGAGTGTCACTGGTGACACTGGCAGAAGCTGGCAGAGTAGACGCTGTAGGCCTGACACACACGCTTGCAGACAAGTAACTGCTATTATAATACAGTCAAAATTGTTTTGTTTTATTAATGCAAGGTACTGTGACACCAGATATGAGTGGTACTGTTGACACTGGCAGAAGTTGGCAGAGTAGATGCTGTAGGCCTGACACCCACGCTTGCAGACAACTAACTCTTATTATATTACAGTTAAAAATGATTTTTTTTTTTATGCAAGCTACTGCGACACCAGGTATGAGTGGCACTGGTGACACTGGCAGAAGTTGGCAAAGTATAAGCTGTAGGCCTGACACACAAGCTTGCAGACAACTAACTGCTATTATATTACAGTCAAAATTGTTGATTTTTAATAAAAATGCAGGATACTGTGACACCAGATATGAGTGGTATTGTTGACACTGGCAGAAGTTGGCAGAGTAGATGCTGTAGGAGGCCTGACACACACGCTTGCAGACAACTAACTGCTATTATATTACAGTCAAAATTGTTGATTTAAAAAAAATGAAGGCTACTGTGACACCAGATATGAGTGGCACTGTTGACACTGGCAGAAGTTGGCAGAGTAGACGCTGTAGGCCTGAAACACACGCTTGCAGACAACTAACCCTTATTATATTACAGTCAAAATTGTTGATTTAAAAAAAAATGCAGGCTACTACTGTGACACCAGATATGAATGGCACTGTTGACACTGACAGAAGTTGGCAGAGTAGACGCTGTAGGCCTGACACACACGCTTGCAGACAACTAACTGCTTTTATATTACAGTCAAAATTGTTGATTTAAAAAAAAATGCAGGCTACTACTGTGACACCAGATATGAATGGCACTGTTGACACTGACAGAAGTTGGCAGAGTAGACGCTGTAGGCCTGACACACACGCTTGCAGACAACTAACTGCTTTTATATTACAGTCAAAATTGTTGATTTAAAAAAAAATGCAGGCTACTACTGTGACACCAGATATGAATGGCACTGTTGACACTGACAGAAGTTGGCAGAGTAGACGCTGTAGGCCTGACACACACGCTTGCAGACAACTAACTGCTTTTATATTACAGTCAAAATTGTTGATTTAAAAAAAATGCAGGCTACTGTGACACCAGATATGAGTGGCACTGTTGACACTGGCCGAAGTTGGCAGAGTAGACGCTGTAGGAGGTCTGACACACGCTAGCAGACAACTAACTGCTATTATATTACAGTCAAAATTGTTGTTGTTTCTGTTTTAAATGCAAGCTACTGTGACACCAGATATGAGTGGCATTGGTGACACTGGCAGAAGTTGGCAAAGTATACGCTGTAGGCCTGACACACAAGCTTGCAGACAACTAACTGCTATTATATTACAGTCAAAATTGTTGATTTAAAAAAAAATGCAGGCTACTGTGACACCAGATATGAGTGGCACTGGTGACACTGGCAGAAGTTGGCAGAGTAGACGCTGTAGGCCTGACACACACGCTTGCAGACAACTAACTCTTATTATATTACAGTCAAAAATGATTTTTTTTATGCAAGCTACTGTGACACCAGATATGAGTGGCACTGTTGACACTGACAGAAGTTGGCAGAGTAGACGCTGTAGGCCTGACACACACGCTTGCAGACAACTAACTGCTTTTATATTACAGTCAAAATTGTTGATTTTAAAAAAAATGCAGGCTACTACTGTGACACCAGATATGAATGGCACTGTTGACACTGACAGAAGTTGGCAGAGTAGACGCTGTAGGCCTGACACACACGCTTGCAGACAACTAACTGCTTTTATATTACAGTCAAAATTGTTGATTTAAAAAAAAATGCAGGCTACTACTGTGACACCAGATATGAATGGCACTGTTGACACTGACAGAAGTTGGCAGAGTAGACGCTGTAGGCCTGACACACACGCTTGCAGACAACTAACTGCTTTTATATTACAGTCAAAATTGTTGATTTAAAAAAAATGCAGGCTACTGTGACACCAGATATGAGTGGCACTGTTGACACTGGCCGAAGTTGGCAGAGTAGACGCTGTAGGAGGTCTGACACACACGCTAGCAGACAACTAACTGCTATTATATTACAGTCAAAATTGTTGTTGTTTCTGTTTTAAATGCAAGCTACTGTGACACCAGATATGAGTGGCATTGGTGACACTGGCAGAAGTTGGCAAAGTATACGCTGTAGGCCTGACACACAAGCTTGCAGACAACTAACTGCTATTATATTACAGTCAAAATTGTTGATTTAAAAAAAAATGCAGGCTACTGTGACACCAGATATGAGTGGCACTGGTGACACTGGCAGAAGTTGGCAGAGTAGACGCTGTAGGCCTGACACACACGCTTGCAGACAACTAACTCTTATTATATTACAGTCAAAAATGATTTTTTTTATGCAAGCTACTGTGACACCAGATATGAGTGGCACTGGTGACACTGGCAGAAGTTAGCAGAGTAGACGCTGTAGGCCTGACACACACGCTTGCATGCAACTTACTGCTATTATATTACAGTCAAAATTGTTGTTGTTTCTCTTTTAAATGCAAGCTACTGTGACACCAGATATGAGTGGCATTGGTGACACTGGCAGAAGTTGGCAGAGTAGACGCTGTAGGAGGCCTGACAGACACGCTTGCAGACAACTAACTGCTATTATATTACAGTCAAAATTGTTGATTTAAAAAAAAATGCAGGCTACTGTGACACCAGATATGAGTGGCACTGTTGACACTGGCAGAAGTTGGCAGAGTAGACGCTGTAGGCCTGACACACACGCTTGCATGCAACTAACTGCTATTATATTACAGTCAGAATTGTTGTTGTTTCTCTCTTAAATGCAAGCTACTGTGACACCAGATATGAGTGGCATTGGTGACACTGGCAGAAGTTGCCAGAGTAGACGCTGTAGGCCTGACACACACGCTTGCAGACAACTAACTGCTATTATATTACAGTCAAAATTGTTGATTTTTTTTTTAAATGCAGGCTACTGTGACACCAGATATGAGTGGCACTGTTGACACTGGCAGAAGTTGGCAGAGTATACGCTGTAGGCCTGACACACATGCTTGCAGACAACTAACTGCTATTATATTACAGTCAACAATTATATATTTTTTTAAATGCAAGCTACTGTGACACCAGATATGAGTGGCACTGGTGACACTAGCAGAAGTTGGCAGAAGTAGACGCTGTAGGCAAGACACACACGCTTGCAGACAACTAACTGCTATTATAATACAGTCAAAATTGTTGATTTTTTAAAAAAATGCAGGCTACTGTGACACCAGATATGAGTGGCACTGTTGACACTGGCAGAAGTTGGCAGAGTAGACGCTGTAGGCCTGAAACACACTCCTGCAAACAACTAACTGCTATTAATTTACAGACAAAAATTTGTATTTATTTTTTTAAATGCAAGCTACTGTGACACCAGATATGAGTGGCACTGGTGACACTGGCAAAAGTTGGCAGAGTAGACGCTGTAGGCCTGACACATACGCTTGCCGACAACTAACTCTTATTATATTACAGTCAAAAATGATTCTTTTTTTATGCAAGCTACTGCGACACCAGATATGAGTGGCACTGGTGACACTGGCAGAAGTTGGCAAAGTATACGCTGTAGGCCTGACACACACGCTTGCAGACAACTAATTGCTATAATACTACAGACAAAATTGTCGTCGTTTTTTTAAATGCAAGGTACTGTGACACCAGATATGAGTGGCACTGGTGACACTGGCAGAAGTTGGCAGAGTAGACGCTGTAGGCCTGACACACACGCTTGCAGACAACTAACTGTTATTATATTACAGTCAAAAATGTTTTTTTTTTTTTTTAATGTAATTTACTATGACACCAAATATGAGTGGCACTGGTGACACTGGCAGAAGTTGGCAGACTAGACGCTGTAGGCCTGAAACACACGCTTGCAGACAACTAACTGCTATTATATTACAGTTAAAATGTTTTTTTTTTTTTTTATACAAGCTACTGTGACACCAGATATGAGTGGCACTGTTGACACTGGCAGAAGTTGGCAGAGTAGACGCTGTAGGCCTGAAACACACTCCTGCAAACAACTAACTGCTATTAATTTACAGACAAAATTATTATTTTTTTTTTTTTTTTAATGCAAGCTACTGTGACACCAGATATGAGTGGCACTGGTGACACTGGCAAAAGTTGGCAGAGTAGACGCTGTAGGCCTGACACATACGCTTGCAGACAACTAACTCTTATTATATTACAGTCAAAAATTTTTCTTTTTTTTTATACAAGCTACTGCGACACCAGATATGAGTGGCACTGGTGACACTGGCAGAAGTTGGCAAAGTATACGCTGTAGGCCTGACACACATGCTTGCAGACAACTAATTGCTATAATATTACAGACAAAATTGTCGTCGTTGTTTTTTTAAATGCAAGGTACTGTGACACCAGATATGAGTGGCACTGGTGACACTGGCAGAAGTTGGCAGAAGTAGACGCTGTAGGCCTGAAACACACGCTTGCAGACAACTAACTGCTATTATATTACAGTTAAAATTATTTTAATTTTTTTATCCAAGCTACTGTGACACCAGATATGAGTTGCACTGTTGACACTGGCAGAAGTTGGCAGAGTAGACGCTGTAGGCCTGAAACACACTCCTGCAAACAACTAACTGCTATTATATTACAGTTAAAAAAAAATATATATTTTTATCCAAGCTACTGTGACACCAGATATGAGTGGCACTAGTGACATTGGCAGAAGTTGGCAGAGTAGACGTTGTAGGCCTGACACACACGCTTGCAAACAACTAACTGCTATTATATTACAGTCAAAATAGTTTTTGTTTTGTTTTTAAATGCAAGCTAATGTAACACCAGATTTGAGAGCACTGGTTACACTAGGCAGAAGTTGGCAGAGTATACGCTGTAGGCCTGACACACACTCCTGCAGACAACTAACTGCTATTATACTACAGACAAAATTATTATTATTTTTTTTAAATGCAAGCTACTGTGACACCAGATATGGGTGGCACTGGTGACACTGGCAGAAGTTGGCAGACTAGACGCTGTAGGCCTGAAACACACGCTTGCAGACAACTAACTGCTTTTATATTACAGTTAAAATTATTTTAATTTTTTTATCCAAGCTACTGTGACACCAGATATGAGTTGCACTGTTGACACTGGCAGAAGTTGGCAGAGTAGACGCTGTAGGCCTGAAACACACTCCTGCAAACAATTAACTGCTATTATATTACAGTTAAAAAAAATTATTTTTTTTATCCAAGCCACTGTGACACCAGATATGAGTGGCACTAGTGACACTGGCAGAAGTTGGCAGAGTAGACGCTGTAGGCCTGACACACACGCTTGCAGACAACTAACTGCTATTATATTACAGTCAAAATAGTTTTTGTTTTGTTTTTAAATGCAAGCTAATGTAACACCAGATTTGAGTGGCACTGGTTACACTAGGCAGAAGTTGGCAGAGTATACGCTGTAGGCCTGACACACACTCCTGCAGACAACTAACTGCTATTATACTACAGACAAAATTATTATTATTTTTTTTAAATGCAAGCTACTGTGACACCAGATATGAGTGGCACTGGTGACACTGGCAAAAGTTGGCAGAGTAGACGCTGTATGCCTGACACACACGCTTGCAGACAACTAACTCTTATTATATTACAGTCAAAAATTATTCTTTTTTTTGTGCAAGCTACTGCGACACCAGATATGAGTGGCACTGGTGACACTGGCAGAAATTGGCAAAGTATACACTGTAGGCCTGACACACACGCTTGCAGACAACTAATTGCTATAATATTACAGACAAAATTGTCGTTGTTTTTTTTTTTAATGCAAGCTACTGTGACACCAGATATGAGTGGCACTGGTGACACTGTCAGAAGTTGCCAGAGTAGACGCTGTAGGCCTTACACACCCGCTTGCAGACAACTAACTGCTATTATATTACAGTAAAAAAAAACTATTTTTTTTTATGCAAGCTACTGTGACACCAGATATGAGTGGCACTGGTGACACTGGCAGAAGTTGGCAGAGTAGACGCTGTAGGCCTGACACACATGCTTGCAGACACCTAACTGCTATTATATTACAGTCAACAATTATATATTTTTTTAAATGCAAGCTACTGTGACACCAGATATGAGTGGCACTGGTGACACTAGCAGAAGTTGGCAGAAGTAGACACTGTAGGCAAGACACACACGCTTGCAGACAACTAACTGCTATTATAATACAGTCAAAATTGTTGATTTTTTAAAAAAATGCAGGCTACTGTGACACCAGATATGAGTGGCACTGTTGACACTGGCAGAAGTTGGCAGAGTAGACGCTGTAGGCCTGAAACACACTCCTGCAAACAACTAACTGCTATTAATTTACAGACAAAAATTTGTATTTATTTTTTTAAATGCAAGCTACTGTGACACCAGATATGAGTGGCACTGATGACACTGGCAAAAGTTTGCAGAGTAGACGCTGTAGGCCTGACACATACGCTTGCCGACAACTAACTCTTATTATATTACAGTCAAAAATGATTCTTTTTTTTATGCAAGCTACTGCGACACCAGATATGAGTGGCACTGGTGACACTGGCAGAAGTTGGCAAAGTATACGCTGTAGGCCTGACACACACGCTTGCAGACAACTAATTGCTATAATACTACAGACAAAATTGTCGTCGTTTTTTTAAATGCAAGGTACTGTGACACCAGATATGAGTGGCACTGGTGACACTGGCAGAAGTTGGCAGAGTAGACGCTGTAGGCCTGACACACACGCTTGCAGACAACTAACTGTTATTATATTACAGTCAAAAATGTTTTTTTTTTTTTTTAATGTAATTTACTATGACACCAAATATGAGTGGCACTGGTGACACTGGCAGAAGTTGGCAGACTAGACGCTGTAGGCCTTACACACCCGCTTGCAGACAACTAACTGCTATTATATTACAGTAAAAAAAACTATTTTTTTTTTATGCAAGCTACTGTGACACCAGATATGAGTGGCACTGGTGACACTGGCAGAAGTTGGCAGAGTAGACGCTGTAGGCCTGACACACATGCTTGCAGACAACTAACTGCTACTGTGACACCAGATATGAGTGGCACTGGTGACACTGGCAGAAGTTGGCAGAGTAGACGCTGTAGGCCTAACACACACGCTTGCCACCAGATATGAGTGGTGGCACTGGGCAAGTGGGCACAGTATACGCTGTGAGCCTGACACACACGCTTGCAGGCAACTGCAATTAGATTACAGAGGAAAGAAAAAAAAAGCAGAATGATGTACTAGCCCTAAAAGAGCTTTTTACGGTGCTGTCAGGACGCTGTCCTTACAGCAGAGATCAGATAAGTCTTTTAGGACTGTAGTGGACACTGAATACACTGGCCTTTCTATCTATTTCCCTATTAAATCAGCATTAGCTACACTGTCCCTCCTCTCACTAAAACTGCAGCTTCCGAATAAATCTAAAATGGATGCTGTCCAGGAGGTGGGAGGGTCTGGGAGGGAGGGTATGCTGCTGATTGGCTGGAATGTGTCTGCTGACTGTGAGGTACATGGTCAAAGTTTGCTCAATGATGATGAATCTGGGGTCAGACCGAACATCGCATATGTTCGCCCGCCGTGGCGAACGCGAGCAAGCTATGTTCGCCATCTCCACTACTATATACCTGTTTCCACAAAATACTGATAGAGGGTGTGTGGAATATGGATTATTGTTTAATGTCAGCCATGTTCCCACACCAGCCATCTGCTGTCAGATAGCAGAGGTAGTGAACTCCATAGGGGCGCCACCTTTCTTTACAATTTCTCACCTCCATTCAGCAAGCCAGGAACCCAGCTAATGGAACAGGGGTTTAGGCCATTACCCAGTTTAATGAACATTATGAGACATCATGGAACCGGCAATTCATAAGGAATTATGAATCGCCCGTCCATCACAGACATAAACCAGATTCATATTTGTGTCTCTGTGGCCATGAACAGGCCCATGGTCATAGTTTGGTGGTGGGATGCCAGTGAGGTGAGGTATACATATCGCCCCAGAGAAACCAAATAACGGTACCCGGTATGGACTCTACTGGTAGCCGGAACCCAGGCGAACCCATTGGTACCAGAACCACCTCCCTGCGGTTTTGTGGCTAATTTGCTGCCAGCCCCAGAAGAGAAGGAGAGGCCAGCTACAGGTTAAAAGGCTTGTGCCAGCAAGCAGCCATGTCTTTTCTCTGAAGGGTGGTCACATCATGCCATGTGTTTAGAGGGACCTGCAACCGGCTGAGTTCAATGCTTCCCATTTGAATACAGCTAAGAACTCATCACAATCCAAAGGACTCATATACCTTGTAAACTGACCTTTTTGTTCTGCTTAGCCCTGTCTGTACCATGCCATTTGTATTTACCAATCAGACCACTGTATGTATTTTCTGTGTATATAGTGTTATGTCCAGTGAGCCCTTAAAGGGAGTCTGTCACCACCATATGGCCATATACAGTGCTTACATTGCCCTATAGCACACCTATACATGAATGTAATGGTACCTTTGTCTTTGTCTTTACACTTGCAGAAACTGGAAAAACTAACTTTGATTGATATGCAAATGAGCACTCGCAAAAGCACAGGGGCGGCATTCACTGTGTTGGTGTCCAGGCTGCCCTGCCTTTTTTCATTGTTCCCCCGCCCCAGCATCTGCATACACCCGCCCTCCTATTCCCTTGCGTCATCCTAAGGTCCGGCCAAGATGCTGCGACTGTGCACTGCCTCGCCGGGCTGGAGCAGGCGCACTGCGATGTCCATTGTGGGCACGGCATCGCTTTAACTACTGCACTACTGTGGACAGCCTCCTACCCACCCTGGACCTACAACAAGGCTCCAGTGGGTGAACCTCTTCCTTCAGCGAGTGGAGTGAAGCAGGAAAAAGCTCTTAAAAGAGCTCAGTGATTATAGCCAGCGGAGTATACAGCATATAGCAATCCCCAGTGTAGATGCAGCCTTTTCCCCCACACATGAGATGAGGCTCTATGTTGAGGGTAAAACAGGAACTCTTTAATGGGTCTACCTGTCGGCCTTTTATGCAGGTCTTCCAGCAAAGGACACTGACACTCCCCCTGGGGACCTTGTGGAAGACTGAGTTTGTTTTTACATTAGCCAATCACTTGCATTTACAGTATTGAAACACTCCGAGCAATTATACACCCCACCCCCCCCCTCTGCCTGTGATACAATTAACACAATACAATGGGCATTGTCTGTGATGCAATCAACAAATACAATGAGCATTGCCTGTGACACAATTAACAAAATGCAATGGGCAGTGCCTGTGACACAATTAACAAAATACAATGGGCTCTGCCCGTGATACAATTACCAAACACAATTAACTTAATTGCTCACAGGCAGAAAACACACATTTTTCCCAAAACACAGAAAACCCCACATATCCCCCTAAATTATAGATCCCTGGATAGCTCAGACCTGGGAAAACAACATATCAAAAAATCACCCAGATCCGAGCAGGGTGAATTTCACAGAAGTCACATTTGACCGACCGCAAGCATGGCTTTCCTGCCCAAAACAGTTCCACAGATTTAGGCTGTGCGGCCGGTCTATCTTCTCCTTCCAGAATATACATGGGCCATAATCCTGAGTCATGAGGCTGGCAAACAGGCCCCTCCAAAACCCAGTGGCTCGACACACACTGTTTCACTGAGGCAGTGAAAAGGCTTTCTCAGCTTGTTGCCTCTCTGTGCCTGTGTGGACAGGAGGAGTCTGTGGACACTGTACCAAGCTAACCTTCCCTGCTCCTCAGGGATGGCATAACATCACGCCTTGGTAACCAGTGACAACACCGTAGCTCGCTGGCTCTACGCAGTTGACGTCCGGCGGCAGTCGGGGTACGGTATTCGTCACAGATTGGTGGAAGCAGTGGCAGCAGTGAAAACCACCCGCCAATCCCGTCGTACAATGCCACAGTTGCCATACAGGTCTCGTCCACTAGAGACTTCTGGAGACTTCTGGAGACCCCAGTTAGCTATTCCTAAAGGGAAGAAACGGTTATTTGCAACCTAACTAACAAATCAACAATTTATAAAAATAAGACAATGCGGTAGTATGCCTCTGCCGAGGACAGAGTTCTTAGCATAGACCAAATAATCAGGTTAACAAGGGCAAAACTGGAACGATTAAATAGATAGTTTTATTATAAAAACTATACACAGAAATATACATTAAAACTGACAGGTAAATATACCTGCCAGTTGAACAGATTAGTTGGATAGAAATAAGTAAGAGATGAAAGGGAATAGAACGGTATTTTTCACAAAGGGTATTGATATACTGGCTTTCACCAAATAAAGATTGTGTCATGGCCTTTGGTTTGTGCTGTGACACTGTTGCCACACTTGCAGTTACCCGCGGCAACGTGTTGCTGTGAGAGCATGCGGTGGCAGTGTCTCGGCCTTCTGGGTGATAGTGTCATGGCCTTTGGTTTGTGCTGTGACACTATTGCTAGACTTGCAGTTGCCCACGGCAACGTGTTGCTGCGAGAGCATGCAGTGGCAGTGTCTCTGCCTTCTGGGTGAGGGCCCAGCATGTGTCGCCTGCCATTTTCTGGCGCACGTGCTTATCCCCAGGAGGGAGGTTGAAAGGTGAGACGCTGTTAACGGTGCGGTTCCCTGTGACTGTTGGTTGCAGTAGGTGTGAACCGTCACTTGTGTTTGCGTTTCTCCTCATCCATTTCTCAGTGTTTCAGGTGCTTGTGTTGTGTGCTGGCTGCATTCCTGTGGTGTACTGGCTGTGTGCTGGTTGGGAATGAATGTTGGCAGCGACCTGGGGTGAACCGTGTCTGAGGTGGACGCAGTGTTCAAAGCAGTTTCTCAGACGTGATTCACACCAGGTCGCTGCCAGCATGCATCCCCAACCAGCACACAGCCAGTACACCACAGGAATGCAGCCAGCACACAACACAAGCACCTGAATCACTGAGAAATGGAGGAGGAGAAATGCAAACACAAGTGACGGTTCACAGCTACTGCAACCAACAGTCACAGGGAATCGCACTGTTAACAGCGTCTCACCTTTCACCCTCCCTCCGGAGGATAAGCATGTGCGCCAGAAAATGGCAGGCGACACATGCTGGGCCCTCACCCAGAAGGCCGAGACACTGCCACTGCATGCTCTCGCATCAACACGTTGCCGCGGGTATGGCAACAGTGTCACAGCGGAAACCAGTGTCCACCAAATATTGATTAAGGGGTTTGACATACCAGCTTCCACCAAATATTGATTGAGGCCTGCGATATATCTGCTTCCATACTGCTCTTCTATAGGGACTTTGTCACAGGGTCATTTTAAAAATGACAGGCAGACGAAGAGGCAGGCCATTCTGCAGAGGTGGTAGGGGTTAGGCAGATGCACCAGGCCAGAGAATGTGCGTACGATTACGTCAAAGGATGCACCAGATTTGGTTGAGTGGCTCACTCAGCCTTCCGCTTCTGCAGCCTTCTCATCCTCTGTATCTGCACCCTCCTCACTCTCTGCTGTGTGCACCCCAAAGACACCCGCACCACCACAGCCCCTTCACTCGAGTCAGAGGAATTATTTTCCCATCTATTTCCAGACCTTACCGATGCGCAGCCATTCTTGGCATCGGATCAGGAAGAGGAAGTAGCAATGGCCACCACCCATCGGTCAGACGACAGTACCCAGATCAGGCCAAGGACAGAGGTCCCTGCTGTTACTGCCTACTCCGAGATCTCTAATGTCAGTGGTGGTGAAGGTGACGATGATGACGTGTCAATGGATGTCACATGGGTGCCCACAAGAGAGGAAGAGAAGTGGAGTTCAGTGGGAGAGACAGAGCAGCAGATAGGGGGTAGAAGAAAGAGAAGCAGGCAGAACTCGGCTGACTTCTTTTCCACTGCTACCGCCTCTTCCTCTGCACTTCCCAAGCTCCCCAGAACCTATTTGACGTACCAGGTGAGACGTTGCCATGCTGTTCTGCGGCTTTTGTGCCTGGAAGCCAAGAGCCACACCGTTCCTGCGCTGCTTTCAGCTCTGCGGTCACAGGCCGATCAGTGGCTAACCCCGCTCAATTTTACAGTTGGTAAAGTGGTGTGCAACAACGGTGCCAATCTGCTAAGCACGCTGAAACAGGGCAAAATGACACACGTCCTGAACTTAGTTGTGCAGCGATTCGTTGCCAAATACCCCGGGGTCCAGAAGGTCTTGCGGCAGGCCAGGAAAATCTCTGGCCATTTTAGAAGATCTTACACGGCCATGGCTCACCTTGCTGATGTTCAGCGGCGACACCACCTGCCTGTCAGAAGTCTGATTTGTGACAGCCCGACGCGCTGGAACTCAACATTGAAAATGCTTGATAGGCTGCTCCAGCAGAAACCTGCCGTTAACGAATACCTGTACGAAATCTGCAGCAGGACAGGTTCTGGGGAGCTTGGTTTCTTTTCACCGTGCCAGTGGCTGCTCATGCACGACGCATGCAGGCTTCTGCGGCCATTTGAAGAGATCACCAAACTGGTCAGTCGCAGCCAGGTCCCCATCAGTGAGATCGTACCTTACACCTTCTTTCTGGAGCGTGCATTGCATCATGTCATTGATCAAGAAGTCGAGGAGCAGGAGCTGGAAGTTGAGGAAGTCGCCATGCTGAATGAATTCCCAGAGGGACTACTCCATCTGATACAAGTCAGCAGGAGTCTGAAGAGGAGTCAGAGGAGGATGGTGGCTGGGGGAAGGAGGAGCAGGAGGAGCAAGAAGAGCAGGCCTTAAACTGTTCGGGGATCCTTGGTGTCGTCCGTGGCTGGGGGGAGAAGACCAAGGACGACATTCTCCTGGGCAATAAAAAGGAGCCAAGGCACTCTACCACTTCCAATTTAGTACAAATGGGGGCCTTCATGCTCCAGTGTTTGAAAATGGACCCCCGTATAAAAAGCATAAAGGGCAAGGGGCAAGGACCAGTACTGGGTGACAACGTACTTAGACCGGGCGTCTTGTTCAAACACAAAATGGCGGACATGTTACCAGCATCACAGAGAGTTGTCAGAATGCAGCATTTCCATGCCTTGCTGTAAGAGGTGCTGCATTCTGCTGTTGCGGGAACTGGCAGAGGAATTTCCACCCACAGCGAAACAGGTGCAGGTACCATTTCTACCACAGATATGAGATCATTCTTGCAGCCAACCCATCGACAGACGCCCTCCGGATCCAGCCTCAGGGAGCGCCTAGACTGACAGGTGTCGGACACTGTGAGAAGCGAGGAACCCCTGTGGCTAGAGCGGCACATTGAGTGTCCTGTCCGAAAGGATGTTCAGCGCAGCAGGGGGGATCATGACCGATAAGCGCACTCGCCTAACTCTTTCTAAAAATAAATGAGGCATGGATCTCGGAGGAATTCAACTACTCTGACGACTACGTTTAATTTAATTTCCTCATGCCAGCCCACACATATCTGCCATTACCCAGAAAAAGAATGGTCCCTGTCTTATGTAAATACAGCGGCATAAAAGGCCTTTTCTGTCCGGTGAATGCCTAATGTTTGGGTCCTGTACTTCACTGGCCTGCAGTAAAATTGTTATCCAATGACCATCTAATATACCTCCAGCCACATAATCACTTGATCTTTTCTGTACAGTGAATGCCTAATTTTTGTGGCCACGGAGGAATTCAACACCTGTGACGACCACGTGTTATCGAAATTTGGGGTTTATTCATTTGGGGTTTATTCAAGAGGGGGGATTTTGTTAGCCATGTTTTTAATCCAATTTTATATTTTTAGTTCTTTTAAACATACGTACCTTCAGCCACATAATCACTTAATCTTTTCTGTCCGGTGAATGCCTATTGTTTGGGGCCTGTACTTCACTGGCCTGCAGTAAAATTGATATCCAATGACCGTCTAATATACCTCTAGCCACATAATCATTAGATATTTTCTGTCCGGTAAACGCCTATTTTTGGGGGCCTGTACTCCAATGTTATCACAGTGGCGAACCGCAAGCCATCTCTAATATTAAATGCTGTCTCTACTCATCTCTTTTCTTAATACGAATAAGATTATAGGCCCCCGAGGTCAAGCTAAGTAAATTACTGTGCCCCCAGAATGTGGTTAAACAAGTTGAAAATCAACGGCAAAGGGTACCGATTTTTCACTGTAATTTTGTTTTGCTCCCTACAATCAATGCAAGGCCTGAGTCCTCATTTTTTTTACTGACAAGGAAAAATCCAGCCTCATTGGGGACCTAGAGGGCCAGATATAACTTTTGGGGATATAATCCCTCGTAGCTTGCTGTTCAGGTCCAGAGATATTATAAATCCTCTCTTTAGGATTCTTTACATCCTCTCTTTAGGATACTTTCTGTGCTGGAGAAGAGAATCAGAACCATTTTTAGAAAGAAACATCACTAAAATCTCTAATATATTCAGGAACCTTCCCCCTCTCCATTTTGGGACTAGCAATGCACATAGACAGACACTACTGAAACATTTGGGTCCAAAATGTTTCTGATTCAGCAGAGGCCTGGATTATGTTTTTGAAGCATTGGCATAGCCAGGATAACATAAGCTGGCAGCTTCTCTATTATAAACAGTGAACAGATCTCAGAGTGCCTTGTTCCAACCAGCATAGTAACACTGTGGGTGCAATATTCAATAAAGCCTTTTGCCAACGGGGTAGTGTCAATACCGGTGGCATATACAGGATCAGAAAGGGTCAATAAAGGGTGACCCAAGGACACAGCAAAATTCAAATCAATTAAATTAGCAGCAGAACTAGAATCTAAAAAAGCAACGTCTTATTTTCGCAGGAATTGTAATAATACATACAAGCAATCGTACCTTTTTAAAGATTATGGGAAATACCTGTTCATATAGGTGATTTTCCCGTAAGCCACCTAAGTGTTGACATGCTTCCGGGCAGCGGCCTTTTCTAACAAGTCTGGAGCAGATGATTGGTGTCACTGCAAGGGAAACATAATCTCAATATCCGTTTTCTTCCAAAACTGCCTCTGTCCTAAGAAGGTAAACTCAAACCTAACTGCACAGGTTCATCAGTGTAAACAGAGAGCTTGTAAAGGTTGGATGGAAAATCTAAACTGGAAGCAGGAATGGATGTGGATGAACATTCTCTATTGCGTTCTTAAGTTTTTTGTCTATCTGTACCGCTAATGTCATAGTGTTGTCAAGAGAGTCAGGTGGAGAGTAACTCACTAGCAGGTCTTTAACAGTGTCAGACAAATCCTGACTAAATTGACATGTCAGGGATGCCAGGTCATTCCACGTGGAGGTGCACAATAGTCCTCGAGACATGCAAAAAATTCCACTAAACACAATAGTACAGAAAAATGCAGGCACGACCCTAATAGGCAACCAGAGTAAATACTAAGCACATGGTATAAATAAATAAATAAATAAATAAATACAAATTAATAACACCAGCAGTACAAAGTTAAAACTACTTAAAGAGAATTTTCAGGATCATTAAGGGTATCAGGTAAGCATAAGTAAAAACATCGGTCCACTGAATCTGCTGCCTGTTCTTGGCAGCAGCTTCAGTGGAACCCAGACGTCCTTCACACAGTCAGTCACCAAATAAGAAATGCATAGAAGACCCTCACATAGCCACTTCCGGTTGTAAGGAGGGATGAACTGCTACAAACTTCCCACCTTCTTATTCTATCTCTTCTTACTTCATAGCAGCAGCAAGGACATGAGAGGCTCACTGCAGTGTAATACTTTCACCTACTGGCCACTGTAGTTATCTCTCCTCTATAATAGGCAGAGGGAATTACAGTCTTCAGAAGCCTGCACATGGTTTTTCTTCACCATGGATAGGGCAGGGAGTGGTGGGGGTAAAATGCCATACCTGGCAGTGTGGGAATGTTTTATCAAGACACTGGAGGACTTTAGCCTGATATGTGGGCAGAAGGTGAAATGCGATCAGGGTGCTTATTTTGGCACCACGGCCCTGCGTCAACACATGAAGTGTCACCATAAAGTGGCCTGGGAAAACGTGGTACAGCCTGATGCAGCAACCGCTGCATCTCACATTAGCCCACATGCTTTCTCCAGTAGTCAGGACTCCTCAAGCTCAGCAGAAGGAAGCTGTTGTTCCTTCCCTTTATCTATTGCTCCTGATGCTTCTCCTCCTCTTACTCCTCATCGCGTTTTTAGCCAGCAATCAATCACTGAGGCAATTGCAAAGAGGCAATAGTATGTGTGCACTCATGCAATGGCACAGAAGCTGAAGGTGCACCTGTCCAAGTGTCCTTATTTCTCTAAAAAAGCTGTACCAGGTCTGAACATGTGTGTTGAGCAGAAGTTAGGCCAGTCCTTGAGCCTGTTGGTGGCTAGTACCTGTCACCGCCAGTTCTGTAAGAAGGTCTGACAGACGTCCTTCTCTACCACTTGCATAATGTTCTTTGTTTTGGTTTCACTTTCTCATCTCATTTCCTTCTCCCAGGTGTCACCTATTTAGACTAATCCTCTTTCCTTTATATTCCCTCCCATGCTGCCTCACTTTGCGGTTTATACTACTTCCTGGATTGGATTTGATTGAAGTGTTCACTGCTGGAGGCTTCTTCTGCTGCTTGTTCAGATAAGTCCTTTCATGTTTTGTGTTTCCTTGCTGGCTTGATTCTAGGTGACCCTGACTCCCTCCGTATGAAGTGCAGGTTTTCAGGTGTCACACAGTCTTAGGTACGTGGGCATACAATCGTCTACCTTTGAGACCCTTGTATGTCCTTAGCAGTCAGGGTGAGCTCTTAGGGTTTTATAGGGGTCACCTATATGCTCCTTAGTTTGGGTATCAAGCCAGTCGGACGTTTATTCATAACTTCCAGCTATCTGAAACATCATCTGTGACAGTATGATTCATGCTCACACTCCACTGCCATGACCTGCTGGAGGGGAGGGGGGGCACAGGAGCAGCAACAGCTCCATCAGCAGCAACTTAAAAGAAATGTGTCACCAAAAATTTTGTCGGCCAGTTAAAACTAGATAGTAACTGTGAGAAATATGGATTAATATTTACTGTCAGCCATGTCCTCACACCCCCATCTGCTGACAGATAGCAGAGGTAGTGAACTCCACAGGAGGGCCCTGCTTCAAAGCCCAGCCCTGATTGTAATTTGATGCACCTCTTGGCATGTTCAGTGTACATGCAAAATAAGTTTCCACGCACCCCCCCCCCCAGCCATTTGAGTGTCAGTTGGCAAGGAAGAAAGCCCCCAGGGGGTCCAGGCTTCAAGGAGAAGGTCACACCTCAGTCCACCAGTTTGTAGCCAAGCTGAATCTTGCAGGAAAACCCCCAGCATGGGGTATCCGCCCTTGCCCAGGGTCAATGAGACCTCCCAGACATGTTGGCACCTACCTTTCATAAGGAATTATGAATCGCCTGGCCATCGCAGGCGCAAACCGGATACATATTTGTGTCCCGGTGGCCACGAGGTACGTTCCCATGGTCTTTGTTTACTGGGACGAGGTCAGGGTAGGGAGATATCCATATCTCCCCATAGAAACCACATAACGGTACTGTCACGGATGGTGTTACAGAAAACTAGAAGACACAAATGAAGATCCGACTGACTTGATCCAAAACTAAGGAACAGGAGGGTAAGCCCTGTAAGAGCCCTAGCTTTCCCCCTTACTGCTCAGCCTATGCAAAAATCTCAATGGTAGAAAATTGCATATCCTCGTTCCTCGACTGTATGCACCTAAACACCCTATAATAGTGAGGGGACACGACCACTGGCTCCCTACACTTAATACGGAGGGAGTCAGGGTCACCTAGGATTAAGCCTACAGGCAAACAGAAATAAAGAAAACAGACTTATCTTGTGGATGCAGTCAGCACACGCCAGGAAGTTGTATAAAACGCAAAGTGATGCAGTATGGGAAGGGATTTAAAGGGATGCAATCAGTGCAACTACATGACAGCTTAGAGAGGCTAACGAGATGAGAAAACGAAAGCAAAACAAAAGGAACCTCAAGCAGGAGGTTCTGAAGAACATCTGTCAGAGCTTCTCAGATGTCTGGTGGTGACAGGTACCAGGTTTGGGCTCTACTTGTAGCCGAAACCCAGGCAGGTTCATTGGTCCCAGAACCATCTCCCTGTGACCCTCTGGTCTGGAGCTATGAACCCTAAAGGGTTTTGTGGGTCATTTGCTGCCAGCCCAGAAGAGGTAGAGTGGACCCCTCCCTGAGGCCGGGAGGGGAGGGTCTGGCTACAGGTTAAAAGTCTGGTGCCAGCAAGTAGGCGCGTCTTTCTCTGAAGAGGGGTCACATCCTACAAATGTGTTTAGAGGGACCCAGGAAATAGCTGAGCTCACGGCCCTTCATGTGGACTCCAGCAAAGAACATCTCAAAGGAACTTTCATCATACTCGGTAACTGACTTTTAAACTGCTTAACCCTGTTGTAACCATATAACCTGTAATCTGTAACCTCAGACCACTGTATACAGGGAGTGCAGAATTATTAGGCAAGTTGTATTTTTGAGGATTAATTTTATTATTGAACAACAACCATGTTCTCAATGAACCCAAAAAACTCATTAATATCAAAGCTGAATATTTTTGGAAGTAGTTTTTAGTTTGTTTTTAGTTTTAGCTATTTTAGGGGGATATCTGTGTGTGCAGGTGACTATTACTGAACATAATTATTAGGCAACTTAACAAAAAACTAATATATACCCATTTCAATTTTTTTTTTTTACAGTGAAACCAATATAACATTTCAACATTCACAAATATACATTTCTGACATTCAAAAACAAAACAAAAACAAATCAGTGACCAATATAGCCACCTTTCTTTGCAAGGACACTCAAAAGCCTGCCATCCATGGATTCTGTCAGTGTTTTGATCTGTTCACCATCAACATTGCGTGCAGCAGCAACCACAGCCTCCCAGACACTGTTCAGAGAGGTGGACTGTTTTCCCTCCTTGTAAATCTCACATTTGATGATGGACCACAGGTTCTCAATGGGGTTCAGATCAGGTGAACAAGGAGGCCATGTCATTAGATTTTCTTCTTTTATACCCTTTCTTGCCAGCCACGTTGTGGAGTACTTGGACGCGTGTGATGGAGCATTGTCCTGCATGAAAATCATGTTTTTCTTACCTTGCAGACTTCTTCCTGTACCACTGCTTGAAGAAGGTGTCTTCCAGAAACTGGCAGTAGGACTGGGAGTTGAGCTTGACTTCATCCTCAACCCAAAAAGGCCCCACAAGCTCATCTATGATGATACCAGCCCAAACCAGTACTCCACCTCCATCTTGCTGGCGTCTGAGTCGGACTGGAGCTCTCTGCCCTTTACCAATCCAGCCACGGGCCCATCAAGACTCACTCTCATTTCATCAGTCCATAAAACCTTCGAAAATTCAGTCTTGAGATATTTCTTTGCCCAGTCTTGACGTTTCAGCTTGTGTGTCTTGTTCAGTCGTGGTCGTCTTTCAGCCTTTCTTACCTTGGCCATGTCTCTGAGTATTGCACACCTTGTGCTTTTGGGCACTCCAGTGATGTTGCAGCTCTGAAATATGGCCAAACTGGTGGCAAGTGGCATCTTGGCAGCTGCACGCTTGACTTTTCTCAGTTCATGGGCAGTTATTTTGCGCCTTGGTTTTTCCACAGGCTTCTTGCGACCCTGTTGACTATTTTGAATGAAACGCTTGATTGTTCGATGATCACGCTTCAGAAGCTTTGCAATTTTAAGAGTGCTGCATCCCTCTGCAAGATATCTCACTATTTTTGACTTTTCTGAGCCTGTCAAGTCCTTCTTTTGACCCATTTTGCCAAAGGAAAGGAAGTTGCCTAATAATTATGCACACCTGATATAGGGTGTTGATGTCATTAGACCACACCCCTTCTCATTACAGAGATGCACATCACCTAATATGCTTAATTGGTAGTAGGCTTTCGAGCCTATACAGCTTGGAGTAAGACAACATGCATAAAGAGGATGATGTGGTTAAAATACTCATTTGCCTAATAATTCTGCACGTAGTGTATATTGTCTGTATATTGTGTTAAATCTAGTGTGCTATTACGGCTATTAAATCTATAATTTAATCTTGTGCTATCTTGTATCTCGATCACGAATCCCCACGTCCATGTTTTGGCCTAGTTATAAGCTACCGCGGGTTGGTTTCTGACCCTATATAATCCCGTTAGCGGATCGGGCTTATATCAAACGAGAACTGGTGGCAGTTACCCGGGCTGAGGGCATGCCTTTTTCACTGTGGAAGTGGAAAGGCTCTCTCAGCTTGTTGCCTCTCTGTGCCCGCGTGGACAGGAGGTGTGTGTGTGTAAACTATACCAGCCTGACCTTACGTACTCCTCTGGAGGGCGTAACTTCACGTTTTTGGTAAACCCTGTGATCATACCAGGTCTCGTGAGCTCGACGTGGTTGACGTCAAGCGGGCGCGAGGTGTGGTATTCATCACAGTAACACATCCTTTTTTTCTGTTTTTATTTTCTGATTGTAGATTTTTTTATTTATTATTTCCTGAACATTATTATGGGGGCGTCCATCTTGCCTGAGCTGTTCCTAACAGCATTTACACAGCATTCAATTTTATGCTTTAAGGCGGCCCTTGGTCCATAGACACAATTGACTTACATGGTAGAGTTTTATTGGCATGCTCTGTGACAAGTGCATAGGTCATTGTACAAGGAAAGAATAGATAAGATTTGACAATCACCTATTGTGAATGGTGGATTCTGTCTTATCTGTACACAGAGGTGATAAAATTACAGGCAGGATTAGAATGAGTTAACTGCAGTAAAGTGATCTGTATAAACCAAGAAGTGGCGCCAATTATTAGACATAGTTGCCAGTGTGAAAACTGCAGGATTTTTTGTTTTAGTTTAAACATAAAAAGTGACATGGAAAAGTTAAAATATCATCATCAATTTTTTTTTTTTTTAATATGTTAAACCTAAAAATGTGATTTAAACAGCAGGTCATTTTCTCATGACACATTCCATTTGAGTCTTGAGTCTCTGATGAGCAATTTTCTTCAGCAGCCTACTGAAGAAACCACCCAGCAGCAGCAAGACATGGAGCAGAACCTGAACCAGGTGATGACATACTTGGACTGCACCCTGTCATCCCAGATACAAGATCCCCTGGTCTACTGGGAAGCCAAACTTGAATTGTTACAGCAACTGGCTGAGATTGCCCTGGGGAAGCTTTTCTGCCCGGCCAGTAGTGGGGAATCAGAGCAGGTGTTTAGTGTGCTGGGTGGTATTGTTACCTGAAAGAGAACTCACCCTTCAACACAAAATGTTGAGAGACTAACCTTTATATAAATGAACCAGGTCTAGAAGAACCAGGATCTCCAGACACAAGTGCCTGATGCAACAGACTAGATCATTTTGTCAGCAATAATCTGACTGTAGTGTGCTGCCACACTGGAAAATTGTGAAAAATTACCCACTAGTGTCCCTGTTTGGCCTTGCTGACATCATTATTTCTCTGTTCTTCTGATCTGTCAGTAGAACAGAAAAATAACCAAATAAATGAGTCCGGTTGCTTGAGAGTCCATAAGGCCTCTGTCACACGGTCAGTATTTTGCATCAGGATTTGATCATGACTTGGATGCCAAAATCAGGAGTGAGTCCAAAACACAGAAGGCATGCTAATATTTCCATCACATGTTATCTCTATTTTGGACCCACTCCTGATTTTGCCTTACCAATACCGTTGCTCATACTACAGAATCCACTTTTTTTGGCCTGTTCTTCTGATGGCTCAGAAGAACGGAAAAATAAAGGCTGGTCTTAATAAATAACCCCCTTAATTACTATATATTGAGGATTCCTAGTAAAACTATGCAGTACAAATTAAGAATCAAGTATATTGAAAAATCCCATAAATTCAAAACTATTTACAGCAACTTTTCCTGACCTGATATTATAGTCTGTTTTCCTTTCTTAATGATTTTCCCAGAAAACTTACCCTTTTCATACGTCCTTGTCTGGATTTTACATTCTACCTCCAAAGATCCTTCCTCCATACATCTGGCAAGGCATATAAAAGTAACCCATGCACTCCCATTTCAAATAGGACTTTGTTTTAAGCTTTATTTTTGTTGTATTAATTGATTCTGCCATTTCCACTGCATGTATGCAGATTTACTGTGTATAGTTGTTTCTTTGTGTCATACTACTCTGACTAATATAATTCCACATGCAGTAAAAAATTTTTTTTTTTAAAACACGTGTTATTTGAAGGAATCACTTCATATACAGATAGTATACACTGAATAATTGGTTACCTTCACATGGGTCCAATTTGTGAAACAGTATTTCCGTGTATTTTTTCTTGCAGATTTCTGTGCGTTCCCACAACAAATTGCACCAAAAACCGCATATCTTACAGATCTCATCCTTGCGTTGCAAAGGGTGAAATAAATGCGGTATGCCAGACCTAACAGGGGAATTACACGTAAGGTCACGTTGTGAGCAATAGGTGGGCCGAGGTAAATACAGTTCTGGTTACTTACGGTTACGTCTTCCCTGGGCAGGCTTGCATAAGTGAAGAGGAGAACGGCACAAGAATTCTCTGGGGCACACTCTGGTGTAAGGGACACTGGCCAGATGGTGGTTTGAGGTGCCCTTGATGGTCTGTATTAATGTGCCTATGGCAAGGTCCCTTGTAGTCGTGACGACAGTACCTTTTGTGGTGGTACAATAATTTACTGTAGTGTTAATTGAGGAACTTGAGACTGAGACAAGTGGGATGAAATCTAGTGTGGAACTTTACTGAAGATAAATCCTGGTAACAGTACATCCAAGTAGTAACAGTCTCTTGGTACAGCCAGATATTAAATACAGTCTCCCATGCATAGGGGGAAGGAGAATGCAAGTCCTTAGTGGAAACCAGCTCTTGGTAATGAATATGAAAGGTAAAAACTCTTGCCTTATTCTAACCTTAGTTGAAGGTGCTTTTCTGAATCCTTGTACCTCTATTCCAGTGTTGTTCTGACAGTTGGCCTAAACTGTCCTCAGGGTTTAAACTGGTGGTGAGGATGCCTGAAGTTGTCTCCTACACCCGGTAAAAAGGTGCCTAGTAAGCCCTCAAGTAATGGCTGTCTTGCTGATCCTTTGTCTTGAATAAATTGTAGCAATCCCTTGGATACTCGGCTGAATGCAGCTTGGACACTGGTCACCATGGAGGAGCGATCTATAGGAGTGGATTGTTCACCTCTAGGTAGAATAGTTGCAGGCCTGAAAACCCTGGACTGTGGAGCCGACAGGGACAGAGCAGAGAGGCTGTGAATAAGCCTCTCTCCAGCTATACAGCTACATTTCTGCTGCTTTCTGACTAAGCTTCATGAGTGAACTGGACTTCTCTCAGCTCTACTTTGCACTGAACTGGTCTGTTCTAGAATTAACTGCCTAACTAGGCCTGAGCTAAGCTATATATATATATATATATATATAGAGAG
Source organism: Bufo gargarizans (assembly GCF_014858855.1). NCBI lineage: Eukaryota > Metazoa > Chordata > Amphibia > Anura > Bufonidae > Bufo > Bufo gargarizans. The sequence continues at coordinate 325,534,692 of NC_058080.1, forward strand.
AGAGAAAGAAAGTCCAGCTGGAGCACCAGCCTGAAGAGTGGGTGCAAAATCCAAGTTGGATAGCGGCAGTCCCCAATAGTATAATCGAAGAAACAGGACTGCACTCCGGATTGTGATGAAAAAATCAAAGTGGTTTTATTCACCCATATTATGGCATATCTTGCAACGTTTCAGCTCTTGCGAGCCTTTCTCAAGCCATATATATAGTACAGACCAAAAGTTTGGACACACCTTCTCATTCAAAGAGTTGTAGATTCACACTGAAGGCATCAAAACTATGAAATAACACATGTGGAATTATATACATAACAAAAAAGTGTGAAACAACTGAAAATATGTCATATTCTAGGTTCTTCAAAGTAGCCACCTTTTGCTTTGATTACTGCTTTGCACACTCTTGGCATTCTCTTGATCAGCTCCAAGAGGTAGTCACCTGAAATGGTTTTCACTTCACAGGTGTGCCCTGTCAGGTTTAATAAGTGGGATTTCTTGCCTTATAAATGGGGTTGGGACCATCAGTTGCATTGTGAAGAAGTCAGGTGAATACACAGCTGATAGTCCTACTGAATAGACTGTTAGAATTTGTATTATGGCAAGAAAAAGCAGCTTAGTAAAGAAAAACGAGTGGCCATCATTACTTTAAGAAATGAAGGTCAGTCAGTCCGAAAAATTGGGAAAACTTTGAAAGTGTCCCCAAGTGCAGTCACAAAAACCATCAAGCACTACAAAGAAACTGCCTCACATGCGGAACGCCCCAGGAAAGGAAGACCAAGAGTCACCTCTGCTGAGGAGGATAAGTTCATCCGAGTCACCAGCCTCAGAAATCGCAGGTTAACAGCAGCTCAGATTAGAGACCAGGTCAAGGCCACACAAAGTTCTAGCAGCAGACACATCTCTAGAACAACTGTTAAGAGGAGACTGTGTGAATCAGGCCTTCATGGGCTAAAGAACACAAGGAATGGACATTAAACCAGTGGAAATCTGTGCTTTGGTCTGATGAGTCCAAATTTGAGATCTTTGGTTCCAACCACCGTGTCTTTGTGTGACGCAAAAAAGGTGAACGGATGGACTCTACATGCCTGGTTCCCACCGTGAAGCATGGAGGAGGAGGTGTGATGGTGTGGGGGTGCTTTGCTGGTGACACTGTTGGGGATTTATTCAAAATTGAAGGCATACTGAACCAGCATGGCTACCACAGCATCTTGCAGCGGCATGCTATTCCATCCGGTTTGCGTTTAGTTGGACCATCATTTATTTTTCAACAGGACAATGACCCCAAACACACCTCCAGGCTGTGTAAGGGCTATTTGACCATGAAGGAGAGTGATGGGGTGCTGCGCCAGATGACCTGGCCTCCACAGTCACCGGACCTGAACCCAATCGAGATGGTTTGGGGTGAGCTGGACCGCAGAGTGAAGGCAAAAGGGCCAACAAGTGCTAAGCATCTCTGGGAACTCCTTCAAGACTGTTGGAAGACCATTTCAGGTGACTACCTCTTGAAGCTCATCAAGAGAATGCCAAGAGTGTGCAAAGCAGTAATCAAAGCAAAAGGTGGCTACTTTGAAGAAACTAGAATATGACATATTTTCAGTTGTTTCACACCTTTTTATTATGTATGTAATTCCACATGTGTTAATTCATAGTTTTGATGCCTTCAGTGTGAATCTACAATTTTTATAGTCATGAAAATAAAGAAAACTCTTTGAATGAGAAGGTGTGTCCAAACTTTTGGTCTGTACTATATATATATATATATATATATATATATATATATATATATACACTGACACTACTCCATCTTGTGGAGAAAATAGTGTGGTGCACTCTATATAGACCTGTCTAATGGATCCTGCATGTACAAATCACACAATGAAATGGGAGATTATGACATAAGATTAAGTATAAAATACTTGCATAATACAAGACACTAAAACATAATAAAACAAGTTTGCAGGGCCCACGGTCACGTAGTAGGACACTGCATAAACACAAAAAAGTGCACAAACAATTGACATGCTGAACATTTCTAAATCTGTACAGCAGGTCAATTTCCACACAGAAAAGAAAGCAATGTCTATAATGAGATTTGTGTAATCTGAGTCATTTTGCTGGTACTATATTACACTGCAGTTTCAAAAGTTTCAGCACAAAAATCCATGGTGAAATAATGTACAAAATCCACAGATAACTTTAGCTGTTTTCATCCAGTCAGTGTTTGATCAATGTTTTAAATGAATGATTTTGAGCCAAAACCAGGAGTGCAGTGCAGTGACCCAGTGGATCAATGCTTAAAGCTGTTTGTTAGAAGTCAAATGTTGTGATGTTAAAAAAATCTTTCTTTGCGATATGTATTCCAAATAATAGTATATGGACATCCCACAGCTAACACTGGCAGTCTTGGTTAGGTTGATGTGGAGACCTGCTGGTCCTGCCTCTGGTTAGCGAGTGTCTAGTCAGAGAAGCTAGAGGCTAAAACTATATGTGTCAGCTCCTGCCATGTAGGGCCAAAGAGTCTCATCCAGGAAACACCATTCCTGATACTAAAAAGCTGCAGGGAACCCCAACTATCACCAGATAGGAGCCCCAGAAAGTCAGGGAGTGTAATAGTTGTCAATATTTCATATACATTCATGTTTTTTTAATTTTGAAATATTTGTATTTTTAACGCAAGTACAGTGTTCATTCTGTGAAATGAAAGTTATTACATTAACTGTGCTAATGATTAATATTTAATTTGCAAAGAATTTCATTTTTAAAGTGGTTTCACACACAGCATTTTTTTTTCTTTCTTTTTAAACTTAAAATTTGTATTATTTCACAAGATAAAAAATAAATGAGGCACAGCAAAACATGATGTACTGTATATGAAATAAAAACCAAACAGTTCTCATTATAGAAGATGAATACAGTATGATCTGGACAAATGATCTGATGAGCTATGAACTATAGGAGAAAAAGTTATTAGGAGACTAGAAAGAGTAATAAAGGAAACAGTCAAATATTGACCGCAATAAGTATTATGTGAGGTAAGATAAGTGGTCAAAGTTTGGCTTGTGTATTTATTAAAAAAGTAGGGTGAGGAGATAACTGTGGCTATGGTTAGAAAAGTAAATAATGAAGGCGAGAAGGAAAGAAAGGTGAGGGAAGTGTGAAAGGTGTCGATGGACATGTCGACTTGATAGATGAAGGAAGACCTCTATGGCGACATAGACATGGTGTCACGAGGGTGTCAAGAGCCACGTCTGACTCCGTTATACCCGGGGTCAGGAAGTCGCAGCGGGTGGCTGCGCGCTCTATGTCTAAAGATCACGTTGTTTCTTAGTGATTGTTTTCTGTGTTTGCCTTGCAATCCTTTTTGTCTCAATCAGGGATCCGTAGCTTCTCTTCCTCAGCTGTTTCTTGTCTGCCACTCCCAACCTCCTTATATTCTCCTCTCACACTTCTCTAGTTGCCAGTTATAGAGCTTCCTGCCTGGACATCTATACTGACCCACTGGAGCTGTGAATCCTGGTTGTTGTTCCAGAGTGCTACCCTCCGGATCCCTGTTGGGCTTTTTGTTGTCTCCTGTTGTCGCCCACCTGGGAGTATATGTTTAGTCTGTATTGTCTGTCCTCTTCTTGGTGTTTTCCTTTAGAGCTAGTGGTGCGGACTAGTGTTCCCACCGCCCTGTTCACTATCTAGGGCTAATCTTAGGGAAAGCCAGGGTTTTAGGCACGTGATCGGCGTACGGGTGAGGAACCCGTCTAGGGACGTCAGGGCAGCCAGGTGCCAGCCGCAAGGTGAGTCAGGGGTCACCACCTTCCCTCTCACTTGGGCAGGGCCTTCCGCTTTCCCTCCCTCTGTGTCACGTATGTGATAGTCATGCCGATCGTGATACATGGATTTAAAGTATTTGAAATTCACAGTTACTAGATGCATTTACGAAAATCGCTAACCTTAGAAAGAATAATGCTTGCAGTAAATACCATAGCATACAAACAAGTTATATTAGTTATTTCATCATATGAGGATTAGAAATGTTGCGAACATAAAATTTTCCGTTTGCAAACAGCAAATGCGAGTTTACGCAAATGTTCGCGAACGTGCGAACCGGGCGAACCGCAATAGACTTCAATAGGAATGCGAATTTGAAAACCCACAGGGACTCTTTGTGGCCATAATAGTGATGGAAAAGTTGTTTCAAGGGGACTAACACCTGGACTGTGGCATGCCGGAGGGGGATCCATGGCAAAACTCCCATGGAAAATTACATGCGATTTATAGAACTTGAATTAATCGCATTGCGATTTCAACTTTCTCAAATCTGACAGTACATTCTAGCATGGAATAGTTCCCATGGTGATGGGGACGCTCCATGAGCACGGAAGTCAGCAGAAGTTCTAAGTTAAAATCGCAATGCGATTTATAGAACTTGAATTAATCGCATTGCGATTTCAACTTTCTCAAATCTGACAGTACATTCTAGCATGGAGTCGTTCCCATGGTGATGGGGACGCTCCATGAGCACGGAAGTCGGCAGAAGTTCTAAGTTGAAATCGCAATGCGATTTATAGAACTTGAATTAATCGCATTGCGAATTCAACTTAGAGCTGCTGGATTCCTAATGGTTGTATTGCTAGAATATAACTAAGATTGATAATTTTGTGCTATATTAGTTATATTCGTCAATTCTAGCAATACAACCATTAGGAACTTAGCTCTAAGTTGAACTCGCAATGCGATTAATATAACCTGCATTATTCGCATTGCAATTACAACTTAGAGAATATAGCAGAAAAGGCGGCTCTCCACTGGTTTTCTGGAAACAGGTGCTCTTGCCCAATATGACTCACCCTCGTCAATTATAAATAGGTTTAAAATAAAGTAATGGCGGGCAGGCACTCTAATTATGGGTTCATGGAAAAGCAGATTTATTATTAGTTAATTTAGAATACCATAAAAATGTGTAGGCATAAAACAATAGATAACAACAATATAACAACAATTAATGGCTATAAGCTAGGAGGAAATATTAAATGCAAATATTTTAGCAGCAATATCAATATAGCAGCAGTTAATGGCAGTTGACAAATAGCAGCAATATCAATTAGTAAATAGCAGTTAGTGGATAGCAGCAATATTAGCAGCAATTGATGATGATAAGAAGCAAAAGTCTCTTCTAGGATTGGATTGTTAGCATTAGTTCCATGTATCAATCCCCATATGACGTATACCACTATTCTTAAATGGAAACAATGTATTTGTACCATGTGGCAACAATGTAGCAACAATGTTCTTAGTTGTAGCAGTTGTGGGTATTCAGCTATTAAGGTGACTGCAATTAATCGCTAGATGTCTCCTTATATTTCTTTCTTATACGGTACAGATACTCGTACCTTCAAATACAGTCTCATTTTTTGCATAGGGAATGCTCTGTTGTGCACATTGAATATTTTGTTTACTCCCACGGTTCGGCTGTTTTCTGGTGCGGCGTCCCGCTCCTATTCTGAGAACAGACTGACCTGTAGTTAGGACCCTACGATCACAACTTGTATTTTAGAAGTCGGCGTGCCACATGCTATGGCGGCGTCTCTATTTAATATTAGTTCCGCCCCTTCAGTGTTTGGATCGCCTCTTAACTTCTTTATTCCAGCTGCCGGGGTTCCACTTTGCAGATAGTAGGTCAATTTTCGTGAGTTCTTTAAATTTGATTTCTCTTGGAGCGCTCCAGCAGTATAATTTCGGTTTTAGTATGCTTGTTCACCCAAACACGTTTCAGAGCTCAAACTCGCTCCTTCCTCAGTGGTCAAGCATACTTCACATCATGTCCTCTTTTTATTCTGTGTCGATCTATCAGAAAAAAATGAATCTAATCCGGAATTGTCTCTTTGTATGTTCCATTGTATAAATTCCAGTTCTCTATTGTAGAGATATTTGGATCATTTCTTATTTCATGCTGCTTTCAAACACTGTTATTTGCAAATATTTTTATGTTGCTTTCAAATGCAGTTGTTTTCAAATATTAAAATACTTGTTTAAGACAGAATGCATAAAAACTCTATGAAATGTTTGAGAGGTATACATAATCAATGCATCAATTATAAAAAATGCATATGATTATAAATATAATTATCATTGCAGTTATAAAATTAATTTTCAAATATAAAAATAGAGACCTCTAGAGAATACGCAGTTTTATGGGGGACCCCTAGTTAAGGGAATATGGGGGTGCTGATATCAAACAGAGACCCCCGTCGTCCCTCAACCAGTGGCACCCCATTTTACAGGAAGCCGAAGATCTGGAGTTCCGCATTCAGGCCATTAGGTTGAGTGGAATGGAACTCAAAGATTCTTCTTGACTCCTGTCGAGACATCCTGGATATATGGTCGCCCCCCTCCAGTGTTTATTTATTTTTTCAAATGCTGTAAACACTAAACCTGAGGGGTTCTGATTGTGGTAGTGTTTAAAGTGTCTCGACAGGACATGTTTCTCATACCCGTTCTTTATGTTTCCGATATGTTCAGCTATCCTGGTTTTCAAAAGTATTTTCGTCCGACCTATGTATTGTTTGCCGCAAGGGCATTGGATCAAATGCAATACATTGTCTGAATTACATGTAAGTAGGTCATTTATTTCAATTCTGAAATTATTTTGTATGGATTGTGGATTTTTTGATATTAGTGTACCTATAGTTTTATCCTCCAGGATGTGATGCCAATAGTGTCTAATAATTCGTTCCACTTTCTTATATTCAGGGTTAAAGGGCAGAATAATTCTTGGTGTTCCATCTTTCAGGTTCCCACTCCCATTATCCTTCCTATTTTTATCTTTATCTTCATTTTCACTTTTGTCATCCCCATTTTTAGGTTCAAAAAAGGTATTTCTATCCTTTTCTCTTATTTTGGAGAGTGATTCTTCTACTATGTCTATTGGATAATTTTTATCTAAGAAACAAATTTTCATATCCTCAGCTTCCTTCTCGAACTGCTCCACTTTTGTACAATTACATTTGAGCCTGCCGAATTGTCCTGTTGGGATATTCAGCAGCCATCTAGGGAGATGGCAGCTATAATAAATGATATATCTTTTGATACAATACTCCACTTGTTTTGTTTTTGGTTTACGCTGAATAAGATATAACTGTTTTTCGATGTCGGTTTTTGAAAGGTACGGCATATATATCTTCCCTCTTCATTCCTAATTAGTAAATCTAAATATTCAGTCTCTATATTATTCACGTTACTAGTAAACTTAAAATTAAACTTATTTATATCCTCTAAAAAGGTTAAAAGTTCCTCTCTCCCACTTTTCAACTTTTCTCTAGAGGTCTCTATTTTTATATTTGAAAATTAATTTTATAACTGCAATGATAATTATATTTATAATCATATGCATTTTTAATAATTGATGCATTGATTATGTATACATGCATTTGAAAGCAACATAAAAATATTTGCAAATAACAGTGTTTTAAAGCAGCATGAAATAAGAAATGATCCAAATATCTCTACAATAGAGAACTGGAAGTTTATACAATGGAACATACAAAGAGACAATTCCGGATTAGATTCCAGTTCTTCTGATAGATCGACACAGAATAAAAAGAGGACATGATGTGAAGTATGCTTGACCACTGAGGAAGGAGCGAGTTTGAGCTCTGAAACATGTTTGGGTGAACAAGCATACTAAAACCGAAATTATACTGCTGGAGCGCTCCAAGAGAAATCAAATTTAAAGATCTCACGAAAATTGACCTACTATCTGCAAAGTGGAACCCCGGCAGCTGGAATAAAGAAGTTAAGAGGCGATCCAAACACTGAAGGGGCGGAACTAATATTAAATAGAGACGCCGCCATAGCATGTGGCACGCCGACTTCTAAAATACAAGCTGCGATCGGAGGGTCCGAACTACAAAGGTCAGTCTGTTCTCAGAATAGGAGCGGGACGCCGCACCAGAAAACAGCCGAACCGTGGGAGTAAACAAAATATTCAATGTGCACAACAGAGGATTCCCTATACAAAAAACAAGACTGTATTTGAAGGTACAGTATCTGTACCGCATAAGAAAGAAATATAAGGAGACATCTAGCGATTAATTGCAGTCACATTAATAGCTGAATACCCACAACTGCTACAACTAAGAACATTGTTGCTACATTGTTGCCACATTGTACAGATACATTGTTTCCATTTAAGAATAGTGGTATACGTCATATGGGGATTGATACATGGAACTAATGCTAACAATCCAATCCTAGAAGAGACTTTTGCTTCTTATCATCATCAATTGCTGCTAATATTGCTGCTATCCACTAACTGCTATTTACTAATTGATATTGCTGCTATTTGTCAACTGCCATTAACTGCTGCTATATTGATATTGCTGCTAAAATATTTGCATTTAATATTTCCTCCTAGCTTATAGCCATTAATTGTTGTTATATTGTTGTTATCTATTGTTTTATGCCTACACATTTTTATGGTATTCTAAATTAACTAATAATAAATCTGCTTTTCCATGAACCCATAATTAGAGTGCCTGCCCGCCATTACTTTATTTTAAACCAATGACAACTTAGATCTGAGTTCCTAATAGTTGTATTGCTAGACTTGACAACGAAAATAGCACTATATTCTCAATCTTGGTTATATTCTATCAATATAACCATTTGGAATCCAGCTCTAAGGGCTCTTTCACACCTGTGTTCTTGTCTTCCAGCATAGAGTTCCGTCGTCGGGGCTCTATGCCGGAAGAATCCTGATCAGTTTTATCCTAATGCATACTGAATGGAGTGAAATCCGTTCAGGATGCATCAGGATGTCTTCAGTTCCAGAACGGAACGTTTTTTGGCCGGAGAAAATAGCGCAGCATGCTGCGCTTTTTGCTCCGGCCAAAAAAACTGAAGACTTGCCGCAAGGCCGGATCCGGAATGAATGCCCATTGAAAGGCATTGATCCGGATCCGGCCTTAAGCTAAACGTCGTTTCGGCGCATTGCCGGATCCGACGTTTAGCTTTTTTAGAGTGGTTACCATGGCTGCCGGGACGCTAAAGTCCCGGCAGCCATGGTAAAGTGTAGCGGGGAGCGGGGGAGCAGCATACTTACCATCCGTGCGGCTCCCGGGGCGCTCCAGAGTGACGTCAGGGCGCCCCAGGCGCATGGATGACGTGATCGCATGGCACGTCATCCATGCGCATGGGGCGCTCTGACGTCATTCTGGAGCGCGTCGGGAGCCGCACGGATGGTAAGTATACCGCTCCCCCGCTCCCCACTCCTACTATGGCAACCAGGACTTTAATAGCGTCCTGGCTGCCATAGTAACACTGAAGATAAAAGAGAGATAGGAGGCAGCGCCTCATGTGTGGTATTGTATATTAATAGGTGCAAGAGATGGATAAAAAACTCTTACCGGAAGGTGTTGTGGAAAGTCACAACACCTTTTGAAGCTTGTGCTGATTTTCCCGATCAGCGTGCGGGGTGCCTGCGCTGCTGCCTAGGTTCCAGCCCCGTGCCTTGGAAGCTTTCGTCGGGGAGAAGTAAGTTGCAGAGGAAGAAAGAAGATGAACCTTTGGATGGCGCTGTCAGCAGGAGTCAGAAGCAGGTGGGTATTGATAACAATACTTTTATTTTCAGTCAACGCGTTTCAGGGGCGGAGGGCCCCCTTCATCAGGACAGTATACAATATAAAACGGCATTCACATGTGGCGGTTATTTAAAATAGAAAAAGGCGCGTAGGGCCAAACAAAGGAGGAGCATGGGGAGGGGGGCCGGGGATTGGGTGTTTATCTAAAGCTGTGCAGAGTTGTCACTGGGCACTCAGCTGGTTGCTGATCCTTTAGACATATATATATAGAATGGACCCATTTTGTTTTGAAACAAGAAAGTAGAGTATATTTATGTTAAGTTGCTCTAAAATATAGCAATGCTGTAGTAGTTCAAAATTGGGCCATATTTAAATTTATGAATGGATCAGTCTAGTAATAAAAGATTTTTTTTGGGGGGGGGGGGGGAGAAAAAGCTAGGCATGAAATGGTATAAAGCATGGTGGTTACATAGACAGTGAAATATATATATATATATACATATATAAACACACATATACATATATATGCACATATACATGATAGGACACCCATATATGATAGGATACCCAAAACCAAAAAACATATATATAGAAATACATATACATACATATATATACAATGCACAGAAAAATACAACAGCATATATATATAAAAAATAACAAAATAAAAAATTATATAATAAAAAGGGAATAAAATTATATATATAATAATATACATCTTATGTCAAGATGAATGGATAAAATGCAATGAATGGTGAGAGGGGTAGTATAAAGCATGGTGGTTATATTGTTTAAAATGTATATAAAATGTATCTCGATGAAGCATATAAATGAAAATGGATAAATTATATTGTATATGTATGTGCATACGCATATACACAAAATTTATACATATGTATACACCAGCATATACACAAAGTTGTACCGTGGTCTATATTAATATATATATATAAAAATATATACAAGTGTATCCACTGTATATAAAAATATATTTATTGGTGAATAAAAAAAAAAAATAAAAAAAAAAAAAAAAAGGGGGGGGAGAGGAAGGGGGGTTGTTAGCTGATTTAAGAAAAAATTATATAGATAATTTTATGGTTGTGTAGGGGAGGGCAATATCAGGAAATTAACCTGATTAGAATCCAAGGGAGAGAATACATTGCAGCGCTACTGATACAATGTTGTAGTTATTTCATAGGGCTGTATCGATTGTCCATCATGGACACAGTTTCACAAATGTAACTGGCAGGAATTTTTTAGGCAGTGATGTAGAACTGCAGATGTTTGTTACATAAAGATAGAAATTGGGGAGGTAAAACTGAGGCCCCTCTTAGCCCTGGTCGGATCCTATATTCAGAGAGAAGTATAAATATAGTAGCCTAGAGTATTATAGAGTATTATGTTAATATTCAAGGTTGACTGCCAGGCGACGAGAAGGTGTCCTTTGGGAAAATTTATACTAGAGGATGGTCTCGTTTATTTCGTTCAGCCCTTGAGGCGCAAGGGTATCTAGTTGGTACATCCAATAGACTTCTCGTCGCTGTAGTGTACTGAACCGATTGTATGGGTTTTGCGGTATGTGGTCAATTGGTGTAATCTTGATGGGATGTTTTTCTTTATCTGATGTGGAGGCACAATGTCTGGAGAGGCTGTGTTTTTGATAGTGTTTTTGGATGTTATGCCTATGTTGGTTTAGCCTGCAATGCAACTCCTGAGTGGTGCGGCCTATGTATTGGAGCCCGCAGCTACACTCAATTAGGTAAATTACGTAGCTGGACTGGCATGTCAGGTGATGCTTTATCGTGAAGGTGGTCCCATTCTTATTAGACGAAAAATGTGTACATTTATTGGTTATGGTTTTACAGCATAGGCACCGACTCGTTCCACATTTATAGTTGCCCGGTTTTTTGGGTGGTATCTGTGGTATGGCCGAACTGGTTTTTTTATGTTGTTTCGGCTTGCTGGGGGCAAGTAGGTTCTTAACCGTCGGGGCTCTCCTGTAGATCATTCTGGGCTTTGGGGGCAGGTGTTTTGCAAGGTATGGATCCTGTAGTAGGATATGCCAGTATTTTGAAAAAATTGTGCGTATATTATTATTTGATGTATTGAACTGCGTGACAAAGTTTATATTCATTTCTGTATGTGTCCCTTTTCTGTTTGTGGGCTGTAGACAGGTTTCTTGTGTGTCAGTGATGGTTCTCTTGTAAGCGTTTTTTATAAGTTTCTTTGGGTAGCCTTTCTCGATAAAACGTTTTTCAAGAATTTTTGCCTGATTTTTAAAAACACTATCCAAGGTACAATTTCGCCGGATTCGTTTGTATTGGCTATATGGAATGTTTTCCAACCATTTTTTGTTATGAAAACTTGAAAAATTAATATAACTATTTGTGTCGATAGATTTGAAGTACGTTTGGGTGGCCAGTTGGTTATTTTTGGTGGATATAATGATATCTAAAAATTCAATCTCACTTTTACTGTATTTCGGGGTAAAAGTGAGATTGAATTTTTAGATATCATTATATCCACCAAAAATAACCAACTGGCCACCCAAACGTACTTCAAATCTATCGACACAAATAGTTATATTAATTTTTCAAGTTTTCATAACAAAAAATGGTTGGAAAACATTCCATATAGCCAATACAAACGAATCCGGCGAAATTGTACCTTGGATAGTGTTTTTAAAAATCAGGCAAAAATTCTTGAAAAACGTTTTATCGAGAAAGGCTACCCAAAGAAACTTATAAAAAACGCTTACAAGAGAACCATCACTGACACACAAGAAACCTGTCTACAGCCCACAAACAGAAAAGGGACACATACAGAAATGAATATAAACTTTGTCACGCAGTTCAATACATCAAATAATAATATACGCACCATTTTTTCAAAATACTGGCATATCCTACTACAGGATCCATACCTTGCAAAACACCTGCCCCCAAAGCCCAGAATGATCTACAGGAGAGCCCCGACGGTTAAGAACCTACTTGCCCCCAGCAAGCCGAAACAACATAAAAAAACCAGTTCGGCCATACCACAGATACCACCCAAAAAACCGGGCAGCTATAAATGTGGAAAGAGTCGGTGCCTATGCTGTAAAACCATAACCAATAAATGTACACATTTTTCGTCTAATAAGAATGGGACCACCTTCACGATAAAGCATCACCTGACATGCCAGTCCAGCTACGTAATTTACCTAATTGAGTGTAGCTGCGGGCTCCAATACATAGGCCACACCACTCAGGAGTTGCATTGCAGGCTAAACCAACATAGGCATAACATCCAAAAACACTATCAAAAACACAGCCTCTCCAGACATTGTGCCTCCACATCAGATAAAGAAAAACATCCCATCAAGATTACACCAATTGACCACATACCGCAAAACCCATACAATCGGTTCAGTACACTACAGCGACGAGAAGTCTATTGGATGTACCAACTAGATACCCTTGCGCCTCAAGGGCTGAACGAAATAAACGAGACCATCCTCTAGTATAAATTTTCCCAAAGGACACCTTCTCGTCGCCTGGCAGTCAACCTTGAATATTAACATAATACTCTATAATACTCTAGGCTACTATATTTATACTTCTCTCTGAATATAGGATCCGACCAGGGCTAAGAGGGGCCTCAGTTTTACCTCCCCAATTTCTATCTTTATGTAACAAACATCTGCAGTTCTACATCACTGCCTAAAAAATTCCTGCCAGTTACATTTGTGAAACTGTGTCCATGATGGACAATCGATACAGCCCTATGAAATAACTACAACATTGTATCAGTAGCGCTGCAATGTATTCTCTCCCTTGGATTCTAATCAGGTTAATTTCCTGATATTGCCCTCCCCTACACAACCATAAAATTATCTATATAATTTTTTCTTAAATCAGCTAACAACCCCCCTTCCTCTCCCCCCCTTTTTTTTTTTTTTTTTTTTTTTTATTCACCAATAAATATATTTTTATATACAGTGGATACACTTGTATATATTTTTATATATATATTAATATAGACCACGGTACAACTTTGTGTATATGCTGGTGTATACATATGTATAAATTTTGTGTATATGCGTATGCACATACATATACAATATAATTTATCCATTTTCATTTATATGCTTCATCGAGATACATTTTATATACATTTTAAACAATATAACCACCATGCTTTATACTACCCCTCTCACCATTCATTGCATTTTATCCATTCATCTTGACATAAGATGTATATTATTATATATATAATTTTATTCCCTTTTTATTATATAATTTTTTATTTTGTTATTTTTTATATATATATGCTGTTGTATTTTTCTGTGCATTGTATATATATGTATGTATATGTATTTCTATATATATGTTTTTTGGTTTTGGGTATCCTATCATATATGGGTGTCCTATCATGTATATGTGCATATATATGTATATGTGTGTTTATATATGTATATATATATATATTTCACTGTCTATGTAACCACCATGCTTTATACCATTTCATGCCTAGCTTTTTCTCCCCCCCCCCCCCCAAAAAAATCTTTTATTACTAGACTGATCCATTCATAAATTTAAATATGGCCCAATTTTGAACTACTACAGCATTGCTATATTTTAGAGCAACTTAACATAAATATACTCTACTTTCTTGTTTCAAAACAAAATGGGTCCATTCTATATATATATGTCTAAAGGATCAGCAACCAGCTGAGTGCCCAGTGACAACTCTGCACAGCTTTAGATAAACACCCAATCCCCGGCCCCCCTCCCCTTGCTCCTCCTTTGTTTGGCCCTACGCGCCTTTTTCTATTTTAAATAACCGCCACATGTGAATGCCGTTTTATATTGTATACTGTCCTGATGAAGGGGGCCCTCCGCCCCTGAAACGCGTTGACTGAAAATAAAAGTATTGTTATCAATACCCACCTGCTTCTGACTCCTGCTGACAGCGCCATCCAAAGGTTCATCTTCTTTCTTCCTCTGCAAAATAGTAACACTGAAAGCATTTTGAAGACGGATCCGTCTTCAAATGCTTTCAGTACACTTGCGTTTTTCCGGATCCGGCGTGTAATTCCGGCAAGTGGAGTACACGCTGGATCCGGACAACGCAAGTGTGAAAGAGGCCTAAGTTGCAATCGCAATGTGATTACTATAACCTGTATTAATCGCATTGCGATTACAACTTTGTGACACTGCAGCTTCAGAATTAATCTAAGATGGATGCTGTCCTTGCTTTTTGATAGGCGGTGGGAGGGTCTGAGAGGGAGGGTATGCTGATTGGCTGGAATGTGTCTGCGGTACAGGGTCAAAGTTTGCTTAATGATGACGTATAGGAGGCGGACCGAACATCGCATATGTTCGCCCGCCGCGGCGAACGCAAACAGTGCGATATTCGCCGGGAACTGTTCGCCGGTGAATAGTTTCGGGACATCTCTAATTATGATTATTTTGAAGAAAGTTAGGATCCCAATGGGTCCAATATTTCATAGTTTTTCCCAAAGTCAAAGTTTGTGAAGCGAACTTGATTTTCATGTTGCATGTGAGACTGCTGACCAGACTTCTGAGATTGTAGGAGCTTCAGAACTTTTTCAGTTTTTGCTACAGTGCATCTAGCTGCAAAACTAATATGAAAGCTTACAGTTTTAGCCTGATATGGAACAGTATGAGTTAGAAGAAAGCATATGGTAAATTATAGTGTAGCTGGAATGCTGTATTGATGTTGAGGAGTTTGCTTACACATTGAAGACATGACCACCATAGATGAAAATATGAGCCTTGAGTGCCACAGTCTTTCCAAAGGAGGTCAGAATAGTTAAGATTTGAATGTTTTTTGTTTTTGTTGAATTTAGGTGCCATCACAATATTATTTTACGTAAAAGTTCCTAGGGGCGCATTCCTTTAGAAATCTGGTGGGTCCAATTGTAGCAAATTTGCCAATCTTCCGGTCTGTAAATATATCCTAGTTCAAATTCGGATTTGAAAACATATTTGGTTTTCTGTTTGTGTTTGTTTCTAGAGAAGTCTTTTCAAAACATTATCAATACCTTTGCTGATAAGTTTCTGGGCACAGTAAAATAGGAACAGATCTAGGAAAACATGGTTTATACAATCAGATTTAATTAAAATACTGGTATACTCAAGTATTCTGGGTAGGTAATAATAAGAGAATAGGTGTGTAAATAAGTCTGGTGTTAGTGAGGTGCTTGATATGTTGAATGCCATTATTTTCCCAGTTGAGAGGCGGATATCTGGGCATAATGATTTCATATAGCTAAGAGGCAATTAACATAAGAGAAAATACTTAGATATTTATCTCATGCAGATTCTGAGGTATCTATATTTAGGGTGGTATTGTATTTTGAATGGTTATAATAAAGTTATTGCATATAAAACCTATCATATGTCCTTTGATTTAGAGCCAATAGGGGTCATTTATCAAACTGGTGTAAAGTAGAACTGACTTTATTGCCCATAGCAACCAATCAGATTCCACCTTTTATTTTCCAAAGGAGCTGTGAAAAATGACAGGTGGAATTTGATTGGTTGCTATGGGCAACTAAGCCAGTTTTACTTTACACCAGTTTGATAAATGACACCCAATGTTTTTGGCTGTGTTTGACCACCAGTGTTAAGCTTTATCTAGTAATGAAGCGGAAAGATAATGTTTTAGATTTGGGAAGACCATGTCTTCTAATTTGCAGTGTAGAGCTATGACATGAAATTATGTCCTGGGACAGTAAAGAAAGTAATACATAGGTAACTGGATCAACATAATGTGGAAAAAATACAGTATGAACATAAGCATAAACATTTTAAATATAGCTATTTTACCTGCCCATGATAGTGGGATTTTAGCATAAGAATGCAATTTTTGAGGTACAGAGTATAGTACAGAGCAGAATTAGGGAATGTAATATGGATTCCTAAGTATTATATATGTCAAGTATCTCATTGGAAAATGAATTTAGTAGAGACTTTCAGTTAGGTTGTAGAATTCCTGTGCTAAATATTTGAGATTTTTGTATTTGAGATTTACAAAATGTGGATAAAGCTGACTGTAGTTCACGAAAAGAAATTTCAGGGTTAGCTAACATTACTCCTTGTCCTTGTGAAGTCATATTTTATGTTCAGTATGTCCCACTTTAAAAACATTAATCTGCGGATTAGTATGTATGGATTCCGCTAGTGGCTTCATAATTAAAGCAAATATTACAAGGGAGAGTGGGCATCCCTGCCGTGTACCATTGCTAATATTGAGAGGGTCAGAAGGAAAGCCTGAGAATTAGACTGTGACTGAGGGATTCCTGTAAAGGCCATTATGGCAGAAATAATACATCCACAGTGCAAATGTATTTGAAGCAAAAAATAAATAGCCCCAAGGACCCCAAGGAATGCCTTCTCTGCGTCTAATGTTAGAAGCAGAGAAGAAATACAAGAACTTTCAGAGTATTGTACAAAATTAATAATTGTTATGATGGTTGTCTGTGCCTCCCACTGAACTGCTCTCCTCAGCGGGTAGGGGTGCTAAATCTTTTACCTGGCCCCGCGTTTTGTTTAACAACAGTTCAGACCCACATGCTCTCTTCTGTCACCTGCAGTGGGTGTGGCCACCGACGCTTCAACAAAACCAAATCGGTTAGTTGGCATAGTGAGTCCACACCCATTAGCTGTCACATTTATTCTACGAGCTCCATATGCAGCTTGCCTGCCTGATATGAAACCAACTTGATTTTGGTTAACTAGAGAGGGGAGAATATTAAGAAGTCTGCTCAGTCTAATTTTCTCGCAAATCTTTATGTCAGTATTCAATAGGGAGATGGCATGAAAATTAAATGTTGTAGTTGAATCTTTTCCAGGTTTAGGAAATATGACTATTGTATTCCTGAGGTACCAATTTCTCTGTGAACAATTTGTAATATCCATTGGTTAGACCATCTGGTCCTGTGGAGTCTAGCTTCTGATAGCTTTCATAATTTCTGACCAAGAATGAGATATTCAGTGAGCTGACTAGTACAGGGAACAAGGTTCATGGAGTGTAAGAAACTTGTGAAGTTGTGGTTTGTGAAGGTAAGGGTTGTACAGTGCGTTGATCATCTTTTAAATTTTATGAGTAGTATTCTCTGAATTTGAAAATATTTATTTTTTATTTATTTTTTTCAGATTGCCATGTGACAGTAAGCTTGTCTAGTTTTAGCTTGTATAGCGAAGGATTTCCCGGTCTGTTATTTAAAGTGTAAAAAATTATTTTGCATTTTTGTAAGATTAACTCATATTGCTTCAAAAATAATTGGTGGAGTTATGTTTTTTTATGGCAGTGATGTTGATCTGGAAAGGATTTTTTCAAAGTTAGTTAAGTCTGTGGTGATATGAGGAATTTCTTTTTTTTTTTTTTTTTTACTTTCTTTATTCGTGCTGCAGTTTGTATGAAAACACAGAAACATAGGTAACATAGTACATAAGGCTGAAAAAAGACATCTGTCCATCCATTTCAGCCTGTTATCCTGCAAGTTGATCCAGAGGAAGTAAAAAAGAAAAACTGTAAGGTAGAAGATAATTTTCCCCACTTAATGGGGGAAAAAATTCCTTCCCGACTCCAATCAGGCAATCAGAATAACTCCCTGGATCAACGACCCCTCTCTAGTAGCTATATCCTGTAATATTATTACACTCCAGGAATACATCCAGGCCCCTCTTGAATTCCTTTATTGTACTCACCATCACCACCTCCTCAGAGTTCCATAGTCTCACTGCTCTTACCGTAAAGAATCCTCTTCTATATTTGTGTACAAACCTTCTTTCCTCCAGATGCAGATGTCCCCTTGTCACAGTCCTGGGGATTAATAGATGATGAGAGCAGGGCCGGTGCAAGGATTTTTGCCAACACAGCGAAGCTACATTTTGGCGCCCCTCGACCCCAGAAGTTGAACTCTTTTTCATGTTTTAGAGGAAGATAATAAGAAAAAAAATATTTTCCATTACACCTCAGGTCAGACCAGCAATCAGACCCCCAATGTTAATCAGACCTCAGATCAGACCGCTAATGCCTCAGATCCGACCCCCGTGTCAGCCATCATACCCCCATGTCAGCCCCATGTCACATTTCCCCCCTTCCATGTCACATTTCCCCCCTTCCATGTCACATTTCTCCCCCTCCTTTTTACATAATCCCCTCTGTCACATCACCCCCATGTCACATTTATCCCCCTCCATGTCACATTTCACCCCCTCAATGTCACATTTCTCCCCCTCAAGGCCTCAATGTCACATTTTTCCCCCTCCATGTCAAATCACCTACAGTATGTCACATTGCTACGGCAATCTGGCTGTGTGTGAGTCAGATTCACAGACACAGTCAGCTCCAGTCCCTGCTGCCGCCTGCCGGCGCTGCGCCACTCGCCATTCACACCCCCCTGGCCTGACCCCGTGACCGTGTTGCCGTGCTGCCGGGCCTGTGCCGCTCTGTGAGTGAGGGCCGGGGCCGCATGCAGGCTGGGCGGGTGGTAGGCGGGGCAACTCTAAAGTAAGTGATTTTTTAAAAAAAAGGTTCATTTTTCCGCCCTCCCCCAGGGTGCACCCTAAGGCAGCCGCTTGGTCTGCCTTATGGTAGCACTGGCCCTGGATGAGAGAGATCTCTGTACTTAACCCTGATATACATAGCTATTAGATCTCCCCTGAGTTGTCTTTTTTCTAAAGTGAATAACCCTAATTTTGATAATCTTTCAGGGTACTGTAGTCCACCCAGTTCAGTTATTACTTTAGTTGCCCTCCTCTGAACCCTCTCCAGCTATGCTATGTCTGCCTTGTTCACAGGAACCCAGAACTGTACACAGTACTCCATGTGTGGTCTGACTAGTGATTTGCATATGGAGGTCTCTGCAGCAACTTTGAGAAGGTAGGTCCTGGTTGAGGTGCACTACATTGAATATATGTATGTAGTGCAGTAAATCTACTGTGTCATGTGCCACTTATGCAGGGGGTGGGAGACTAAGGGCCCACCTTGCTCAGGGGCCCACCGGGGAATACACCTGTACCCCTGTGGGCCAGTCTGAGCCTGGGTTGATATATATCCCCCATTTTGTGCTAAATACATGGATAGAGTTTATGTATGCGATAATATTAAGTGTATATATGTATAAAAAGAAGACACTTATCTTACTAATTATGCAAACATCTGTGTAAAGGGATTGAGATGGTCAGCATGTTATGTATAGCTTTACCTTTCAAATAGGCTAATAAGGATTTGAGGAGGGGTTAAAGGGATTAATCCTATGAGGCTAAGAATGATTTCCTCTTTTTCTGTTGGATGGTGGTGAATGAGAGTTGTTCAGAGTGTTACAGTAGGTTCCATTTATAGAGAAGCTTCGTACCTTCTTATATGTTCATGGGAAAACGCTATTTCATGGTTCTTCTGGTTTGGATATTTTGGTATGGTTCAGTGAGGGTACTCTTTCTGGCTTCCTGAAGAAAATGCTTTTATATGTTAGAAGTGGTCTCTTGCCAATACATCTTTTGGGGCATTTATGAGAGCAAATTTAGCCTTAGGAATGCAGTGTGTTTGATCAACTCTAAAGTCAGAGGTATCTTGCATGGTTAGGAACGTTTTGAAAAATAGCTATAATTAGTTGATTAATTCCAGGGGAGAGATTTCCTCAGAAATTCCACTTATTTTGATGTTGTTTTGACATGACATGTCTTCAAGGTCTGTGACTTTCTCCTTATACCATTTGATTTCTTTCTCAGTGGTATCACAGGTATCTGTAAGTTAATTATAGGCTATTGTAAACCCTCTCAGTGTATTTTCCAGATGTGAGGTACTATTTATAAATTATAAATAAAGGTTAACTAAATAACTAAGGGACAGGAACATACAGGTGCGGGACACCTAACTAGCTATATATGTGCAGTCTTATATATTAGCCATACACACACACACATAGCCCATACATTGCCCATTCCTGGAACACCTCCAAGCTACTGTCTTAGCCAATCAGCACAGCCCATTTATAGTTTGTAGATATGATTATAGAGGTTAACATCTTTCTGTAGGTGGTACCCTTGAATCCAGGGTTATCCTTCCCCTAAAGGTCAAACAGATTAGAAGAACAGATCATTGCATGGTCCTCAGAAGGCAAGGCCATGTATTGTCCCCAAGGCCTGGTGACACTGGATTTCCTAGATTAAATAGCAGTGTTCATTGTCTACTGAGCAGATAAGACTTGTCCAAAGCAGTTGCTTTGTGTGTGATTTGCTTATGGCTGTATTAGGCTAGTTTCACACTAGCGGCAAGAAACTCCAGCAGGCTGCTCCGGCGGATGAACAGCCTGTCGGATCCGTGCTGCCGCTAGTGCATGCATGCCCCGGACTAACACTCTGGCCCCATTGACTGTAATAGGGGCGTGCCGGAGTTCTGTCGGCAGCACGGCAAACATGCCGAGAGGCGGCCAGAACAAAAGTACGACGTGGATCCGACAGGCTGTTCACCCGCCGGAGCAGCCTGCCAGAGTTCCTTGCCGCTTGTGTGAAAGTATCCTTAGATTTCATCAGAAATTCCACTTATTTTGATGTTGTTTTGACATGACATGTCTTCAAGGTCTGTGACTTTCTCCTTATGCCATTTGATTTCTTTCTCAGTGGTAACATAGGTATCTGCAAGTTCATTATGGGCTATTGTAAACCGGCGGGCGTGCACTCTGTCTTCACAGATAACCCACCAACCAGGCTCTGGGCGAGAGACAGGGGAAGGGTCACCTCCTAGCTAATCCCTGACTTCTTTCCCTGCACTGCTCAGCCCACATGCAGACCTTAGTGGTAGATCTGATGTGTCCCCGTGCCTGGGCTGAATACACCCTAACTTACCTGAGATGGTGTGAAGAGGGGAAATTGCAGCAGCCTGCTCGCACAGAACCAGGATGGGAGAGATGACACAAAACAACCAAACTTGAAATAACACTTATCTTCCAGAGCTGAAACAGACAGACAACCTTCCTTCCTAGCTTCCAAAACCGCAATGATTAGTATAATCCGCTCAGAGCACTGGGCTGGTATGCTATTTAAACTAATGACCCCACACAGTGCACCTGATGAGAGGCGGATCCAGCATGGCTCCAAAACAAACACTAAACTCATGCTGCTATCCTGACCGACCTCCGCACACCGTCAGAGTGGGGCATGACAAGGTAAGGGTGAGAGCAGTAGTTATACCATCACTGTTCCCATCTTCTGCCTGAAAACAAAGATTTTTTTAACCTGTGAAAAGAGTTGGATTTTAATTGGCAACAGTGCTACAGATGATCACTAATGAGCGTTACTAAGGAGACTCATTAACGATCATCTGCTAAAAAATCTGCAGGTGTAATACAGGCTTTAGGTATTTATGCCCAAATCTACTTCACTGCAAAGGCCTGAAGTCAGGAGTGAATAAAATTTTGGGCTTCCAACAGATCAGGAGAGGGTCTTTTCTGGCCGCTAAAGGCGGATTTACACCCGCCAAGCAGCAGCCAATTGTCAGGAAGGAAGGGTTCCTTCCCGATAACCGGCTTCTTCCTCAGTGGAGGTGAAGCGCTGCATTTACATGCAGCAATCGCCTCCACAGTATGAGGACGAGAAATTGCAATTGTGATTGCTCGTCCTCATACATTGTCATTGTTTCTGGGCAGCAGATTGCTGTTTAGACAGCACAATATTGGCACGGAAGGTGTACAGAAAACTAGAAGACACAAAATGAAGATCCGACTGACTGGATCCAAAACTAAGGAACCAAAGAGAGAGCCCTGCAACAGACCTGGCTCTCTCCCTAACTGCTCAGCCTATTCAAAAATCTCAATGGTAGATGATCGCATATCCTCGTTCCTCGACTGTATAACACCTGAACACCCTATAATAGTGAGGGGACACGACCACCGGCTCCCTACAGTTGATACAGAGGGAGTCAGGGTCACCTGGGATCCAGCAAACAGGAAAACACAAATGAATGAACAAAACTTATCTGTAGAAGACTCAGTAGTAGCATCCAGCATGCACACACTCCATGAAGTTGTATAAACCGCAAAGTGATGCAGTATGGGAAGGGATTTAAAGGGATGCAATTAGTGCAACTACATGACAGCTGAGAGAGGCTAACGAGATGAGAAAATGAAAGCAAAACAAAAGGAACCTCAAGGAGGAGGTTCTGAAGAACGTCTATCAGAGCTTCTCAGATGTCTGGTGGTGACAAATATGCTGCCCAGAAACAATAATCTAGGAAGCTGAACGAACAACAGCATCACCCGATGAACAAGTGTTCTTCGTAGGCAAACCTGTATAAACATGAGCTTCTCTTTAACACTCGTTCATTGGGTCTTTCTAGCAAGAACATTTTTTTGCATAATGTCCAGTAAGCTTCTTTGCTCTGG
This sequence comes from Bufo gargarizans, assembly GCF_014858855.1. Classification (NCBI taxonomy): domain Eukaryota; kingdom Metazoa; phylum Chordata; class Amphibia; order Anura; family Bufonidae; genus Bufo; species Bufo gargarizans. Next base: position 325,557,651 of record NC_058080.1, read on the forward strand.
GATTCTGTGAACCCTGTCAGTGTTTAATTCCTATTCAGTCAGAGAGGGAAATAGTTGCTTGGTCAGTTGATGGCTATAGACTTTATAGATTATCTTGTCAGAGGTATACAATTTGGTAAACATATCAGACTTTTCAGGGGTTGTGCAGGGCACTTATTGTGAGTCTTCTGGTTGGTAGGGCTGGTTAAAGGAGAAAAAGAGTTGCTCTATGAGCGATGACAAAAAGACCTAGATGATCTGAAGCCAGTATTGCTTTGTAGCTGTAACAGTGGGATGTTGCAGTCATTTTTTTTTAACTGCCATGGTGAGGTCGCCATGTTGAACCCCTGGGGAGAGGATGCTGAGGTCCACAGAACATGTATGTCAAAGTGATTAGGAGTTGTTGCTGGAGGGCTTCATGTTGGAGCAAACATGTTTTAGAATTTAGTTTTAGATTCTTTTCAGTGCTGGCTCAGGTAGTAATAGCTGGCGGCTTTTGCTTGTGGAGGAAGCAGGGGAAATTCTGGCGCCATCTTTGGGGTATTACTGGTCCAGGGTGAAAAAGTGCTTAATTGGTCTGCTGGCCAATAAGCCCTGTCTATTTCCTGCATGTATGGAGAATGGATATCACAGGCATGTGGGAAAGAGATTTTAACAGTCACTGGCAGGTACAGTAGCTGTGTTGAGTTGTGCATCTTCTCAGGCAGAACCAACCCACCCCCAACCCCCGCTACCACCACCAATACAGCTATACATTTTAGCCATCATGTCCTCCTCTTCCACCTGAACCTTCTCATCATGACAGTCCAAACTCTGACTGTTTTTATACAACTCATCAACAGAAACACTATCTACAGGGGAAAAAAAGGGAATCAAATTAACGCGATGGAGGAGAAGATGGAGATGGAGGAGGAATGTGGTGAACATTGGCTCAAATGCATGGTGTCAACCTCATAGGTAGGAACATCATCCTGCTGTGACAGAGATAATGAGTATGTCAAGCAGTTCACAATTTCATCCCCTTCCTCTAGAATAATAATAATCCATAGACTACCGGAGGTAACACATTGTAACATAGTTTATAAGGCTGAATAAAGACATATATCTCTCCAGTTCAGCCTGTTTCCTGCAAAAAAAGTCCTTATGGGGTAGAAGCCAAAGGGGTTGTCTGGGTTCAGAGCTGAATCTGAACATATCCCCTTCTTCCCCCATTCAGCCCATCTCAGTTGAGCATTGCACAGGTCAAGGGCTGCTTTGTTTTTACACTGGTAAATGGAGGCTTCTACCTAGCATTGTTCCCAGTGATGTCACCTAAAAACATGCTCCAATTCTCAACTCTGAGGGGGTGAATGGGGGAAGAAGGAAAAAATTATTTTCCAACTTCAATTAGGCAACCAACAACCAATCAACAACCCTTCTCCATAATTCTAGTAACTTGCAATATTATTATACTCCAGAAATGCATCAAGGCCCTCTTGAACTCTTTTAGTGAGTTCATGACTAACTCCTTTGGCAGAGAATTTCATAGTCCCACTTACAGTAAAGAATCATTTCCTATGTTTGTGTAGAAACCTTCTTTCCTCAAGACATAGAGTATGTCCCCTTGTCATGGTCACCGTCCTGGGTGTAAGTAGATCATGGGAGATCAGGGGCGTACATAGAAATCACTGGGCACCACAGCAAGAAACTAAATTGGGCCCTCATGCCCGATTCATAACCCCTCCCACTACCTGTTCCTGGCCAGTATATATAGTGTGTATATATTATACAAGGTATAATAGTGCAGTGTGCACAGATATACATTATGTAGTCAGTTATATATTATGTTTAGGGATGAGAAAATTTCATATTTTTTATTCCGGGTTCGGGTTGTGGTATAATCTGAATTGCGTTATGGATTCCATTACCACGGACCATAATGCAATTCCATGATGGAATGCATAATGTAATGCCTTTAGAGGCATTATGTTATTCATTCCTCCATAATAGAAGTCTATGACCTGCATAACGAATCTGTCTGGTTTCCGTTATGCTCGAATCCTCACCTGCATAATGGAAACCAGACCGATCTGTTATGCAGGCCATAGACTTCTATTATGATGGAATGATTAAAGGAATGCCTCTAAAGGCATTCCGTTATGCATTCCGTCATGGAATTGCGTTATGGTCCGTAGTAACGGAATCCATAACGCAATTCAGATTATGCCACATCCCCAACCCGAACTCGAATTTCCAAATATGAAATTCGGTCATCCCTAATTATGGTTATGAATGAATGAATAACTTGTATAGCGCTACAATTGCGAACTGAAGGCGCTTTGGCAGCCATTGTCTACCTGTGCCTTCAGAAGAGGTGGGTCTTGAGCTTCTTCCTGAAGGCCAGATGGTTTTCTTTCAAGCGGATCTTCACAGGTGGAGTGTTCCATAGCCGGGGTCCCTGGACTGCGAACCTTCGTTCGCCTTTTGATTTGTAACGGGTCTTAGGGATATGGAGGAGGTTCTAGTTAGCTGACCGGAGGGAGCGACCTGGGGTGTAGTGCTTCATTTTGTCGCAGAGGTATTGGGGGGTTTTCCCTTGTGTACATTTGTGGGTGAGGCAGAGGGTCTCGAATGTGATCCGATCCTTCACGGGTAGCCAATGAAGGGTCCTCAGGGACGGGGTGATAAATTCCCAGTTTTTTTTCCCCGTTATCAGTCTGGCGGCTGTGTTCTGGACGACTTGTAGACGTGAAATTTGGTATTTAGGAAGTTCTAGGTAGAGAGAATTTGTGTAGTCGAGTCGGAAATTGATGGTTGTTCCAACTACTGCTGCTGCGTCTCCTTCAGGAATGAAAGGGATGAGTCTACGCAGCAGGCGAAGAAGGTGGTGGGATCCGCTGACTACTGATCCTATTTGTGCATCCATTGTCATATCTGAGTCAAAGATGACTCCGAGGCTTTTGGCTTTGGTGCTGGGAGTCATGGTTTGTCCGAGGATAGTGGGTGGCGTGCACATCGTGCTATGGTTTTTGTTTCGGTTTGCATGATGGAAGAGGAGTTCTGTTTTGGAACCGTTGAGTTTGAGGGAGCTCTCAGTCATCCAATCGTTGAAAAATGAGAGGCAGATTTCCAGGGCGTGATATTGGTCTTTTTTGTTGGTGATGCGTAAGTAAAGTTGAGTATCATTAGCATAGGAGTGATAGAGCAGGTCCTGGTTGCTGATGATTTTGAGGAGTGGTCGGAGGTTGATGTTGAAGAGCACAGGCGACAGGAGTGATCCTTGAGGGACTCTGCATGTGATTTTACGTGCTTCTGAGATGAAAGCTCCTAATTTCACTTTCTGGGATCGGTTCTCCAGGAAGGATGCAAACCAGGGTAGGTCCGAGTCGGCGACTCTGGCTACTTCTGTGAGACGAGTGAGCAGGGTTTGGTGATCTACTGTATCGAAAGCTGCACTGAGGTCCAGCAGCACCAGGAGACATGATTCTCCTTCATCTGCTGCTTCGAGGGCATCATCCCAGATTTTGAGGAGCGCTGTTTCTGTCCTGTGGCCAGGACGGAAACCAGATTGAAGTGGGTCCAAAACATTGTGGGTGTCCAGATGGGGTTGTAGCTGTTGTACTACTGCTTTCTCGATAATCTTAGAGAGTGTTGAGATTTGTGACCGGTCTGCGGTAGTTTGGGTCTTTGGGGTCGTAGTTGGGTTTCTTTAGAAGGGGTTTTTTATGCCTTGCTTGAGGGAGATCTGGACTATTCCTTCTTTGAATGATTGGTTTATGAGGTGTGTTATGGTGGGAGCCAGAATGTCGGTGCATTCTTTCAGAAGTTTTGTGGGAATAATGTCATTTGGGGATGTGCTGTCTCGAAGGCTTCTGATGATGGTTTTAGTGTTATCAATGGTGATTGCGACCAGGGTAAATCTCGGTGATTGTAAAATATTTGTGTGGTTTTTGTCTTCTTGCCTTACCCGGGTAGGGTTGCTTGCTATGTTCTGTTGAATTATTTCTCGAATGTTTGTGATTTTGTCAATGAAAAAGTCGGATAACTCATTGCAGAATTCTTGTGTTTCATTTGCTGGAGGCTCTAGACAGGTAGGGTTCATAGTCTGAGCGACTAGTTTGAAGAGTTCGCGGTGGTGGTTTAAGGCTTTTATAATGGTGTTGGAGAAGTTTTATTTTTTTGCGATGAAGATGGCTTTGTGGTATTTTTGGATGAGTGATTTGTAATTTGTGTTGTGTTCCGTTGTTGGGTTCCTTCTCCAGGCTCCTTCAGCTCTTCTACGTTCTTGTTTCAGTGAAGTAAGGGAGCCCTTGAACCAACCTGAATTGTTTTTACGGGTGGGTGCTCTACGTATTGGTGCGACTGTGTCTGCTGTCTGTAGTAGTGCTGTGTTGAGGGTGTTAAGTGTGTCTTCAGTTGTGCAGTTTTGTGTTAGCACAGCTATTTTGTTGGATAGTGTGGTTTTGAAAAGTTGCGAGTATAATTTATTCTGTGATCTTGTCCAGTGTGTAGTTTTTAAGTGTGTTGGGTTTTGGCAAATGGTGTCAGTGGTTATTTTGAATTTAATGGCGTGGTCCGTCCATGGCAGTGGCATGTTGTCTAGTGTGTTGATGTCGATGTTTTGTTTGAAGATGAGGTCGAGGATGTGGCCCGAAACGTGTGTGCGAGCCCTTATCAATTGTTGCAGACCTAGTGTTTCCAGTTGGCTGATGCAGGCGGTGGCGATGGGGTCCTGGGAGGAGTTGGCCCAGAGGTTGAAGTCCCCGAGTAGCAGAAGGTTTTTGGTTTTCAAGGTGAATGTAGAAATTAATTCAGTGAAAGGTGTGAGGAAGTGTGTCTTTGGTCCCGGTGGTCTGTAAGATAGTATAGCATACTGGGGTGTTGTTTGGAGTTGAAGTGTGAGTGTTTCCATGAATGGCAGTGTGCTCTGTAGCGTTGGATTGGTGAGGATGAAATAGGATTTGTAAATCACTGCTCGGCCGCCTCCTCTTTGACCGACTCTGTGCTCAGTTATGATACAGTAGTTCTTCGGCACTAGTTCTTCTAAGATTGTGTTACAATCCGGCGTTAGCCAGCTTTCTGTGATAAAGAGACAGTCCATGTTGTTTTGAGTGATGAAGTCGTGAATTTCGTGTTTGTGCTTCACTGCTGATCTGGTGTTGATTTGGGCGCATGATAGGTGTTGTGCTGGAAGTGGTGTGGTCCTGTTTTGGGTCGGTGGTTGCAGGTTAGTTCTTAGAAGTTGTTCTTTCCGTGGTATTGTTTGGGAAGTGGTTGGAAGTAGTGTGGCGGTATTCCTTAGGCTGAGGAGGGTGCTAGATGAATATTTGATAGTGCACATGATGGGTAAGCCCTCAGGAGCGAGTGCTACCAGCCGGAGAACACCTGCGGAGCCGCCGACGCACAGAACACACACCAATAGGTGCCACCCCGCAGACCACCACAAGCACCCAGCAAGAAGCGCACAACGCTTATTGTGTGAGGTACAGGAGGTAATAGTGGTTGTAACTGTCTGCAGTACTATACATGAGTGAGATATGAGTAAAATAGGGAATGGGGTGCAAGTGAAGAGAAAGGAGGAGGATCTCCTCTTATAAATCCATTCTAGTCTAAGAGTGGAGAGCTCATGTGCAGTTCTTCTCAATGTCCTGTTGGGGGTTGAAGGACCTGTGATGATTCTCTCTGTATTTTCTTTACTAGATGTATAGGACCTGTGATGATGATCAGTGTTGAGCGAATCGAAGTCAAACTAATTGACTTTGATACAAATTTTAGGAAAAATTTAGTAATTAAGTTCGCCATGAAGCCAAATTTCCTTGCGCTTTGTGGTAATGAATCTATTTTTCTTAAAATGGCTGTAAAAAAAAAATACTTACCCCATCCACTTAACATCGTAACATAGTAACATAGTACATAAGGCCGAAAAATAGACATTTGTCCATCCAGTTCGGCCTGTCATCCTGCAAGTTGATCCAGAGGAGGTAGAAGCCAATTTTCCTCACTTTAGGGGAATAAAAAATTCCTTCCCGACTCCAATCAGGCAATCAGAATAACTCCCTGGATCAACGATCCCTCTCTAGTAGCTATAGCCTGTAATATTATTACACTCCAGAAATACATCCAGGCCCCTCTTGAATTCCTTTATTGTACTCACCATCACCACCTCCTCAGGCAGAGAGTTCCATAGTCTCACTGCTCTTACCGTAAAGAATCCTCTTCTATGTTTGTGTACAAACCTTCTTTCCTCTAGACGCAGAGGATGTCCCCTCGTCACAGTCACAGTTCTGGGGATAAACAGATGATGAGATAGATTTCTGTACTGACCCCTGAGTGTCGAAAGAAGTAATCGCGGCCATCTTGATTGCAGAAACCACGCAAAATATCACGCAGAGTGACTTATAATTTTCTGATGCTGGCATGCTAGCCGAGCGCAGTGACGACGACGTCACCGCACCGCACCAGAATGATGACATCACGTCACCGCACAAGATCTTGCATGGTATCTTCAATCAAGATTGCTGTGATGACCTCTATGCGAGCAAATGGAATAGGTTAGTGGTTTTTTTTACCCTAATTAACCCCTGAAAGGCCTAAATTGTAGCCTCAGATGCTGCGAGCAGTGGTGAATGTGGCATCTGAGCGGTTCATTGATGGGGGGCGATGCGATCGGCATTCCCCGTCATTGCCCCACTGTGTACAACGGAATGCTCTTAGTGATGTAGTAATTTGTCATGAATCAAATTTCTTTGTGAAATATGGCGAAGCAGCCAAATCAAATTTTTCATAACTTTCCCATCACTAATGTTGATGAAGATGATGTCATCACAGGTCCTGGTACATGCTCTTGTTGAAACCTGGGAACTACACCATGCTCAGTGCAGTTCCTTAACTAGATGTACAGGACCTGTGATGCTGAAGATGATGTCATCACAGGTCCTGACAGATGCTCATATCTAACCTGGGATCTATACCATTCTTTGTGCAGTTCCTTTACTAAATGTACAGGACCTGTGATGACATCTTCACAGGTCATTTAGCTTTCTCCACTGATGATAGGGATTCTATACTCGAGCTGGACAGTAATGTGTGTAATTAGGTTCACTGAAGGCTCCTTTTCCCCACGGGCCCCATAGCAGCTGCAATGGTCTTCCTCTATTGGAGGCACACCACTGTTGGAGTGATCTCTGTAGTGACCCCTGATATATTTATAAATGGTTATTAGCTATGCCCTGTCATTTTATAATAATATATATAATATATATTATATAATATATAATGTAGAATTATACTGTCCTCTTTTGTGTTACTTACTTTGTACAGTTTAGTATTGTCAGCAAAAAAATATATTTTACTGTGCAGCCCCTCTACAAAATCATAGAATTTCTCTCCAGCAAAAACATTTATTTTACTGTGCAATCATAGAATTTTGCTCCTCATAGAAATTGATTAAATTGGTTTGACAGGAACGATTCCTAATCAAGCCACATTGAAATGGCATTTTACGCTTTTTTAATTGAAGATACTCCAGGACAGCACCTCTTAGAAGTCCTTCAAACAGTATACTCATGACAGATGTTAGATTTACCGGCCTATAGTTTCTATGCTCCGTTTTTGAATTATTGGCACCACATTTGCTAGGCTCCAATCCTATTGAACCAACCTTGTCATTATAGAGTACTTAAATGTCAGAAATAAGGGTCTCTCTATTACTATTATTATCAATAGGGGATTATCAGGAGGGAGTAGCAGTATCACGTCTGCTATCAGTATCAACCTCCACAATAGGAGGTTGAGAAACATCAGGCTGGACTAGTATGGGTGACGAGGTGAAACTCTCCTTCAGAGAGGAAAAAGCCAGTTTAGCAACGTCAGACCATTTAGACAAATTTGCCCTCTTCTTTGTCATGTCCATAAGGGGTTTGCAGAATAGCCTTAGCTTTTAATAGTTACCTTCTAATAAAATAATTGGCCCTAAAATAGTTACTGATAATACATATACTCAAACAAAGTACAATATATGGACCTACTGTCAAAGTAAGTCCCCACTATATAATCAAATTCTGGAAGACAAAATCACTTCATGGAGTAAGAGTGCACAGCGGCACTTTAGATGAAAAAACATTTGTCCTACCGCTCCGTAAATTGGTTTCTGTGTGCAGCAGTTTCTTCTCGGAGGCTTGATGTAAATAGTCCTCGGGAAAGTGGAATTGCTGCAAAAAGATAGGGGTCCGGACTAGATCTCCCTAATAATGACCTACAGGGGGTGCTATACTGGCCCTGATAGCCCAACAAAGGAGCACCCGTCCTGACAAGAGCAACCCACCCGGAACCTAACCCTGGAATTGATTTACCCTGGTTAGCCCTCTCCTACTGGATCCCAGGAAGATCCCATTCTAGGATCGGCGGACCTTCTCTGGATCCATACGGAACCCCGAAGCTGATAGCAGATACCTCAGGAATTGTACCTTCTGTGCAGCAAATACACATTTCTCTAATTTAGCATATAACTTATTCGTCCTTAAAATCTGCAACACCTGCCTGACATGTACCTTGTGTGTCACTTGATCGGGTGAATAGATCAAAATATCGTCAAGATCACCACAAATCTGCTGACAAGATGACAAAAGATATTGTTGACAAAGTGTTGAAAGACAGCAAGAGCATTAGTCAGGCCAAATGGCATGACCAGGTTTTCCCCTTAGGAGTGTTAAACGCTGTCTTCCACTCATCCCCCTCTTTAATGCAAATCAGATTGTAGGCTCCTCTTAAATCCATTTTGGAAACCATTTCGTACCAGCAATCTAATTAAAAAGGTAGGGAATAAGAGGAAGAGGATAAGGATCTCGGATAGTTATCCGATTTAGTTCACAAAAATCTAGACAAGAAGAACCCTGCATCCACGGGTGAAGAAAAGGTCTTATATGTCCTTTAGCCAAACTCTCAGAAATATAATCCTTCATGGCTTGTCTTTCGGGGCCAGAAAGATTATATAACCTGGTCTAGGGTAACTTTGCTACAGGGAGAAGGTTAATCGGGTAATCATATGGATGATGTGGTGGCAACTCCTGACACCCCTTCTCAGAGAAAACATCTTCAAAGTCGGATACAAATGCTGGTAAGGTTGTAATGGAGGTGGCTGAGCAACTGCTACTTAAGCAATTGTCCCTACAATGCTCACTCCACTACCAATATCTCCCTGGCCTCCCAATCAACAAAAGGATTGTGCGCTACCAACCAGGGAAGACCTAATACCATAGGAGTAGAAAGACCTTCAAGAAATAAACTCATTATTGAGGGCCCCCACCGGAAGATGTATGTTATGTACAATGTATGTTAGGTTCCCCTGAATAAGAGGAGCAGAGTCTATAGCGAATATGGGGATTGATCGAGATAAAGGACTTAAAGACAAACCCAGAGTCCGAGGGCATCTACCATATTAAACCCAGTCCCACTGTCCAAAAAAACTGAGATTTATTACCTGAGACTACAATAGCTGGCAAACTGAGAAGTTTTTATCGAGGAGATGTATAGACCCAGATTGTCATCCTTCGCACAACCTGGGGTCAGTAGTTCCAGTGGTTGTTTCTTTTTGGGTACATATGGACAAGCTCTAAAAAAATTATCCCTCCAACCACAGAAAAAGCAAACCCTTGTCTTACGGCGAACCCCGGGACAACATAGAAACATAGAATGTGTCGGCAGATAAGAACCATTTGGCCCATCTAGTCTGCCCAATATACTGAATACTATGAATAGCCCCTGGCCCTATCTTATATAAAGGATGGCCTTATGCCTATCCCATGCATGCTTAAACTCCTTCACTGTATTTGCAGCTACCACTTCTGCAGAAAGGCTATGCTATTCCATGCATCCACTACTGTCTCAGTAAAGTAATACTTCCTGATATTACTTTTAAACCTTTGCCCCTCTAATTTAAAAGTATGTCCTCTTGTAGCCGTTTTTCTTCTTTTAAATATTCTCTCCTCTTTTACAGTGTTGATTTCCTTTATGTATTTAAAAGTTTCTATCATATCCCCTCTGTCTCATCTTTCTTCCAAGCTATACATGTTAAGGTCCTTTAACCTTTTCTAGTAAGTTTTATCCTGTAATCCATATACTAATTTAGTAGCTCTTCTCTGAACTTTCTTCAAAGTATCAATATCCTTCTGGAGATATGGTCTCCAGTACTGCGCCCAATACTCCAAATGGGATCAAACTAGTGCTCTGTAGAGCGGCATGAGTACCTCCCTCTTTCTACTCTTAATGCCTCTCCCTATTCACCCAAGCATTCTTCTAATATTTTCTGGTGCTCTATGACACTGTCTGCCTACCTTTAAGTCTTCTGAAATAATGACCTATAAATCCCTTTCCTCAGATACTGAGGTTAGGACTGTTTCACTGATTTTATATTCTGCTCTTGGGTTTTTATGCCCCAGGTGCATTATCTTGCACTTATCAACATTAAATTCTAGTTGCCAGATTTTTGACTATTCCTCTAGTTTACCTAAATCCTTTGCTATTTGGTGTATCCCTCCAGGAACATCAACCCTGTTACAAATCTTTGTGTCATCAGAAAAAAGACACACTTTACCATCGAAGACCAACCTTATGAGTTGCTCACCCTAGTTGCATAGGTTCGTCTGAGTCAGAACAAACAGACTCCTTCCTCAGAAAAGTCTCTGGAGGACAAGAACTCCTCAGCCTATCCCTAAGGCATCTATAAATTCTTATAGATGGCAACGCAAGCGCATCTTTTACTTTCTCTGACAACCCCTGGCAAAACTGGCTCATTCCACTGAGTATCTGTGGCCCACCTTCGAAACTCGGAACGCTGACCGATCTCCCTGCTGAAGACACCATAATCTAGACTCAGCTAGGGAGACTCGGTCAGGATCATCATATAAGAGACACGGGGCCTCAAAAACTCATCTACCGACCGGAGGGCCTGGGTACCAGCTAGTAACGAAAAAGCCCAGGATTGAGGATCCTCTTGTAGAAGGCAGATAACAATCCCCACCCGCTGTTCCTTAATACCAGAGGAATTTGGGCGCAGCCTAAAATATAATTTACAGGCTTTTCAGAACACCACAAATTTGTCTCTCAGCAGCAATAGGATCCATAGTGGATTTTTATTTATTCTTTAAACTAAATAAGAGCCAGATATAATATCACGTCTGAGATGGCAGGTAACAGACTTGTGGCGCAAAGGGGAGGGAAGATGAGTACCCTTCCACTAGGGAGAGGGAGGAGTGGTGACCCCTAGCTCACATGGCACTGGCACCTGGCTGTCCTGACGTCCCTAGATGGGCTGCTAAGCCATACGCCGATCATGTGCCTCGTCCCTGGCTTACCCTGAAATAAGCCCTAGGTAGTGAATAGGGCAGTGGGAGCACTAGTCCTCACCACTGACACTTAGGGTAACAACAGGGAAAGGACAAACAACACAGACAATCAACAATCCCCAAAGGGATACAACAACAGCAGGAGACAACAAAAGGAGTGAACCGGAGATCCAACAGCTCCACAGCAACAGTTATCCACCTGAGGTCAGAATTGAAGATCTGGAAGGAAGGTCTATATCTTGCAACAAGGGAAGCAGAAAGGGAGAATACATAGTAGCTGGGGAATGGCTGACAGAGAACAGCTTGAAAGAAAAAGCTACAGATTCCTAAATGGGACAAAAAGGATCGCAAACCAAAGCATGAAAACCTGGACCGGAATCCATTCCCACAACTAGGTCATGGAGCCATCTCTTGAAACCAAGCGAGTAGCCACCGGCTGCGACCTTCTGACCCCAGGCACAACAGGGTCAGTGATAGGTCGTGAAACTCTTGTGACAAGCAGCTGCAGAGGTGGTGGTAGCAACAGCCATATATTATGGAACAGAGTCCAGGTAGGACTAAACCCGGGTGTTGAGGAAGTACGTTTTTGTTTGCTGGTTTGCCTCAGCCTGGAGGGGCACATGAAAGAAATGTTCTATCATGATGATACTGAACTGGCTGCTGCTGCGGCTTCTGTTGCTTGTGGGAGTAGAGATGGTGGGAGGAGGCAGAGAGGGGCATTAAAGCAAGTAACCAGGTGGGAGTTAAAAGGGTTATCCAAGATCTACAACATCCCCCCATATGCCCGCACGGCCACTGCATCTCCCGTCGCGGAGATGAAAACATCCCGTGTCGGTGGGGCAGCTAATAGCAGGCAGCGACAGGAACGAGCCTCCTAGCGTCACCTGCATTATATATCTTTGATAACCCCTTTAAGTTTCCACACAAGCTAATTGCTGGTCGAGCTCGAGAATAGACAATCCATTGTCTCATGATGGAGCGGAGGTCAAGGAGAAAGATGGGACGGAACAGGAGAAGAAACAGCTGATGATGATAACAAGGACATCATAATCTTTGGGGATGTGGTCTAGCTGCCACAAAGGTCCCGGGAGAAGGAGGACAGACTTGTTCTGATTCAGAATGCTAACCAGTTCTATTTTCCCATAGGATGGGGTGATGCCCCGACTTGTGCTGCAACTCTCAGATAATGAGGCCTGGGTCTGTAATTTTGCACTTCATTTTTTTCAAAAGTCACAGGTTTCTTATGAATGAAGAGTCACGAGTTTGGTAAACACTAAAACATTAAATGGTGCTTGCAAAAATGCAAGTGTTTTTTATGTAATTGAAGGACAGTGGTGCAAAAAAGTCACAAATCCCATACCCTTCCACCCTAACACACTGCACAGTGATATTGAAAATTTGAAATGGTAATAATGCAATATTTGCAGTGAAACATTTTATAACTACATGGACTGATGCATACCAGCCTTTCACTAAAACACATAGCAGCTATGTTAATTGTGTTATGATTGTTGTACGATTGTGGTAAAATATTGAACTTTTTTCAAGTAATAGCATGCATTCACTAAAACACCGGGAGTGACAATACAATTGTTTTGCAGTGGAAACATGTCTGAACTAATTGCTCTGAGCAGTAATGCCTTCAGTAACACATAGCAAATATAGTTTGCATTACTGATGTAAAATGTGTTTGCTATATCTACTCTTTATCTTAAAGCAATGTATAGGCATTCAGTAACACAGCTATGATATTTGCGTTATGATTGCCATGTTATTAAGGTAGAATATTGAATGCTTTTCAAGCAATAGCAAGCATTCACTAAAACATGGGTGTGACTACAATTTGTTTTGCAGTGTAATTCCTTCAGTAATATAGTTTATAATTTGCACTACTGATGAAAATGTGTTTTTCGTATCTAGCCCTTATCTTGGCAGCACAGTACAATGCATTCAGTAACACGGCTATAATGCACTGAGATGGCCATTTACAAATGGTAAACAGAAACTGGTTTCTAGTTAAAAAAGGGGTTAATTTGACAATACACCAAAAGTGTAGAAGAAAGTTCCCCCACCAAAAAAAACCTAATCTGTATTGTAGAACTAGCTGCCACAAGCTTAGCTGACTGTAGCCGGTCAGCAAGTACACCTGACACCTGATGTGACTAGACCAGGCTCTCATTCCTCACTGTCACGGGGAGTCGGCGGCGCACTCTCCCTTGGCTGCGCCGGCGGCAATCCGCGGAGCGAGAACACGGGTGGCATCCTCATCTCCATGGGGACCAGTGGGTGGCGAGGATCCAGCCGTGCATGCCTCCTAGGCGTGGCCAGCGCCCTCCGTCTCTTAGACAACAAGCAGCAGGAAGCTGAGCGCCGATAATGATGATCAGCACTCAGCTATGTTGGACTGTGTTATGCAAGTCACGTGACGCTGGCCACGTCATGTGACTCCCCAGTCTGGGCTATTTAAACAGGCAGCCTGCTGGCCACGGGTTGCCTGTGATTGGTCTTTTTACCTTCACCAGCGTTCCTATTTACCTTGCCTATTGTGTTTGGACCTTGGCTTTGTTTCTCACCTAGACCTGTTACCTCCTTGGATTTGACGTGACCTCTCGGCTTCTGACTTCGGTTTGTTTTGACCTTGCTATTGTGTTTTTCCCTTGTGTACCTGTGTGACCTCCTGGCTTTGACCTTTGCTTCTCTGACTCTGCTAAGTATTACTTTAGCACCATTTAGGACCCTGCACGTATCTAAGCTAGGGACCGCCGCCAAGTTGTACGCCGTCAGTAAGGACGTGCCGTGCAAGTAGGTAGGGAAAGAGGTACGGGTGGAGATGAGGGCTTGCACTCTTCCCTCCCTGCGTGACCACTCATTCTCTTTTTCTGATCAAGCTCCTTAAATGGGTTGTGAGGCAACATATTATGATAAATTCAATTCAATTTCTTTTTGAACAGAACCACAGCACAACATCCTTCCAGGTCACAAGTACAACGTGGAATGGCATTCTGTTGTGACGCTGTCTGTAACAAGACCTTGCTGAATACTGCCCCTGACTAGCAGATCAAGCTGTTATGTCAGCCCCTGAGCCAATCAGGGCAAGCCTTCTCCCTACTTTTCTCCCAGTGTCATATGACCATCTTCTTCTTCTCCACCCTGATGGTTTGTCCACCAACATGAACAGTAAAATGGAGCTGGTCAATTCATTTAGTGTCCGCCAAAGCACAGTTTTTGTTCTGGGTTTGAAATACAATTTCCAACTTAGCAATTCCCTAAATCAGTGGTTTCTGCTGTATCAGGCCTACTTTAATCTATCATAAAAGGGTATATTAGATTCAAGGTTCGGATAGTGTCATCCTCCATAACTCACACGCTACTGTGCCTTTCCAAGTTCTAATTCTGTCCGTAAACCTATACCTGTCACCCAGCGCCTAAATAATAGCCCTAAAATTTATATTCAGCTAAATCTGTGTTTATTGCTGAGGCTGGACAATTCATTTAGTGTCCGCCAAAACACAGTTTTTGTTCTGGGTTGAAATACAATTCCCAACTTAGCAATTCCCTAAATCAGTGGTTTCTGCTGTATTAGGCCTACTTTAAATCTATCCATAAAAGGGTATATTAGATTGAAGGTGCAGATAGGGTCATTCTCAATAACTTTACACACACGCTACCGTGCATTTCCAAGTCTAATTCTGTCCATAAACGTATACTGTCACCCAGCGCCTAAATAATTGGCCTCAAATTTATATTCAGCTAAATCTGTGTTATTGCTGAGGCTGGTCAATTCATTTAGTGTCCGCCAAAGCACAGTTTTTGTTCTGGGTTGAAATACAATTCCCAACTTAGCATTCCCTAATCAGTGGTTTCTGCTGTATCAGGCCTACTTTAATCTATCCATAAAAGGGTATATTAGATGAAGGTGTGGATAGGGTCATTTTCAATAACTTCACACACTCGCTACCGTGCATTTCCAAGTCTAATTCTGTCCGTAAACCTATACCTGTCACCAGGGCCTAAATAATAGGCCTGCAATTTATATTCAGCTAAATCTGTTGTTACTGCTGTGCCTGTATTAGTGTAATACGGTACCTAAATAGATAGCCAGATAGTGTTTGGTGTCTGTAAAAAAAGGCCTGAATTTGAATTCAATACATTGGGCCAAATAATTATTTTCTTGCGGTGAACAGTAACAATTTGGAAAACATCTAGTATGGGACGCGGACGCGGGCATGGTTGTGGTGGTATTGGGACCTCTGGTGCTGGGAGGACGTGGCCGTTCTGCACAGCCACATGTCGTAGTGAACCAACTACCGGTCCCAGTAGCCGTCAGAATTTACAGCGATATTTGGTGGGGCCCAATGCCGTTCTAAGGAAGGTAAGGCCTGAGCAGGTACAGGCATTAGTCAATTGGGTGGCCGACAGTGGATCCAGCACGTTCACATTATCTCCCACCCAGTCTTCTGCAGAAAGCGCACAGATGGCGCCTGAAAACCAAGCCCACCAGTCTGTCACATCACCCCCATGCATATCAGGGAAACAGTCTGAGCCACAAGTTATGCAGCAGTCTCTTATGCTGTTTGCAGACCTCTGCTGGGCAGGGTTTCCCAAGGGCATCCACTAGCCCTTCCCCAGCGTGGAAGACACAGAATGCCTGACGGCACAACCACTTATGTTTCCCGATGATGAGGACATGGGAATACCACCTCAGCACGGTCTCTGATGATGACGAAACACAGGTGCCAACTGCTGCGTTTTCTGCAGTGTGCAGACTGAACAGAAGGTTAGGGATGAAGACGATGCAGGGGACGATTGAGGTCCTAGACCCCACATGGAAATGAAGGTCGTGCCACTGACTTTCACAGTTCGGAGGAAGAGGCAGTGGTGAGACTGAGCCAACAGCATAGCAAAAGAGGGAGCAGTGGGCAAAAGCAGAACACCCACCGCCAAGAGACTCCGCCTGCTACTGACCGCTGCATCTGGGACCGAGCACCCCAAAGGCAGCTTCAAGGAGTTCCCTGGCATGGCACTTCTTCAAACAATGTGCTGACGACAAGACCCGAGTGGTTTGCACGCTGTGCCATCAGAGCCTGAAGCGAGACATTAACGTTCTGAACCTTAGCACAACCTGCATGACCAGGCACCTGCATGCAAAGCATGAACTGCAGTGGAGTAAACACCTTAAAACCAAGGAAGTCACTCAGGCTCCCCCTGCTACTCTTCTGCTGCTGCCGCCTCGGCCTCTTCCTCCACCTCTGGAGGAACGTTGGCACCTGCCGCCCAGCAAACAGGGAATGTACCACCAACACCACCACCTCCGTCACCAAGCATCTCAACCATGTCACACGGCAGCGTTCAGCTCTCCATCTCACAAACATTTGAGAGAAAGCTTAAATTCCCACCTAGCCACCCTCGATCCCTGGCCCTGAATGCCAGCATTTCTAAACTACTGGCCTATGAAATGCTGTCATTCAGGCTGGTGGACACAGACAGCTTCAAACAGCTCATGTCGCTTGCTGTCCCACAGTATGTTGTTCCCAGCCGCCACTACTTTTCCATGAGAGCCGTGCCTTCGCTGCACAACCAAGTATCCGATAAAATCAAGTGTACACTGCGCAACGCCATCTGTGGCAAGGTCCACCTAACCACAGATATGTGGACCAGTAAGCACGGCCAGGGATGCTATATCTCCCTAACTGCACACTGGGTAAATGTAGTGGTGGCTGGGCCCCAGGCGGAGAGCTGTTTGGCGCACGTCCTTCCGCCGCAAGGATCGCAGGGCAACATTCTTTGCCTCCTCCTCCTACTCGGCTTCCTCCTCCTCTTCTTCCACCTGCTCATCCAGTCAGCCACACACCTTCACCACCAACTTCAGCACAGCCCGGGGTAAACGTCAGCAGGCCATTCTGAAACTCATATGTTTGGGGGACAGGCCCACACCGAACAGGAGGTGTGGCGGAGTATAGAACAACAGACCGACGAGTGGTTGCTGCCGGTGAGCCTCAAGCCCGGCCTGGTGGTGTGCGATAATGGGCGAAATCTCGTTGCAGCTCTGGGACTAGCCGGTTTTAAGCACATCCCCTTGCCTGGCGCATGTGCTGATTTGGTGGTGCAGAAGTTCATTCAGAACTACCCCGACATGTCAGAGCTGTTGCATAAAGTGCGGGCCGTCTGTTTCGTGCTTCCGGCGTCATATCCTGCCACTGCTCTGCCTGTCTGCGCTACAGCGTAACTTCAGCCTTCCCGCTCACCGCCTCATATGCGACGTACCCACCAGGTTGGAACTCCACCTTGCACATGCTGGACAGACTGTGCGAGCAGCAGCAGGCCATAGTGGAGTTTCAGCTGCAGCACGCACGGTCAGTCGCACTGCGGAACAGCACCACTTCAACCACCAATGACTGCGGCCTCCATGCGAGACCTGTGTGCCCTGTTGTGCTGTTTCGAGTACTCCACCAACATGGCCAAGTGGCGATGAGGCCGTTATCAGCGTTACAATACCACTTCTATGTCTCCTTGAGAAAAACACTTAGGGCGATGATGGAAGAGGAGGTGGCCCAGGAGGAGGAGGAGGAGGAGGAGGAAGAGGGGTCATTTTTAGCACCTTTCAGGCCAGTCTCTTAGAAGTGACTCAGAGGGAGGTTTTTTGCAACAGCAGAGGCCAGGTACAAATGTGGCCAGCCAGGGCTCACTACTGGAGGACGAGGAGGACGAGGATGAGGAGGAGGTAGAGGAGGATGAGGATGAAGCAATGTTCACAGCGTGGTGGCACCCAACGCAGCTCGGGCCCATCACTGGTGCGTGGCTGGGGGGAAACGCAGGACGATGACGATACGCCTCCCACAGAGGACAGCTTGTCCTTACCTCTGGGCAGCCTGGCACACATGAGCGACTACATGCTGCAGTGCCTGCGCAACGACAGCAGAGTTGCCCACATTTTAACGTGTGCGGAATACTGGGTTGCAACCCTGCTGGATCCCGGTACAAAGACAATGTGCCCACCTTACTTCCTGCACTGGAGCGTGATAGAAGATGCGCGAGTACAAGCGCACATTGGTAGACGCGCTACTGAGAGCATTCCCAAATGTCACAGGGAAACAAGTGGAAGCCCAAGGCGAAGGTAGAGGAGGAGCAAGGGGTCACCAACGCAGCTGTGTCACGGCCAGCTCCTCTGAGGGCAGGGTTAGCATGGCGAGATGTGGAAAAGTTTTGTCAACACGCCACAGCTAACTGCACCACAATGGACTGTTCCAGTTTTGGGTGACCGTGAAGCATGATTCTCTGCTATGACATGAAGACTGATTCTCTGCTGACATGAAGCCTGAATCTCTGTTATGGGACCTCTGTCCTCTGTATGGGTGCCGGGGTCTATATATCTGACAGTGGCCTGTTCCAGTGGTGGGTGACATGAAGCCAGATTCTCTGTTATGGGACCTCTCTCCAATTGATATTGGTTAATTTTATTTATTTATTATTTTTATTTTTATTCATTTCCCTGTCCACATTTGTTTGCAGGGGATTTAACTGCATTTTTTGCTGCCCTTTGCAGCCCTCTAGCCCTTTCCTGGGCTGTTTTACAGCCTTTTTAGTGCCGAAAAAGTTCGGGTCCCCATTGACTTCAATGGGGTTCGGGTTCGGGACGAAGTTCGGGTCGGGTTCGGATCCCGAACCCGAAACATTGTCCGGGAAGTTCAGCCAAACTTCTTGAACCCGAACATCCAGGTGTTCGCTCAACTCTACCCGTGGTATATATATAAGTCAACAACAAAATATTTCTGACCAGACGTTTCGATCACGGTGGACCTTTATCAGTGGTCATGTTATCTGGAATAATATTGGATACATGTTCAAATGGGTTGTTCGGATGGCAGAGATGGCATATCATAATCATAACAAATTAATAAATAGTAAATAAATAATGTACAAGCCAGATTTGATATAATTATAGCAGCAAACAAAAAATGGTGTCAGTGGTAAATAATACATACAAACTACATATAGGTGAAAATGAGTGCAAATACGAAGGGTCCGTGACATACGGTTTGCAAATTAATAATGGTTAAGCGACATACTGGTTAGGGGAATATGGATGGAATAGATCTTGATATTGTATCATGTAATGGTAGTGGGAATATATGTGTACCTAGGGGCAAAACGTACAGAGGACATTAATGCACATGATTATTCATTATAGCAGGTTTCAGTTTTAAACATGATTATATATATATACAGCAGTCCACCCATGTGTGTGCGCAGAGTACTACTAGTATGTGCCAGATCAAGGGCTGCTAATGGCGTAAGTCTATATGGGCGGGTATATTAATATGACCATATTGTTATCGTTACGTATGCAGTATTAGATATGATTAGCTTGCATCTTGTGCATATACTGTATATCAGGAGGTACCGGGGTCCGGTATAGAAGAATCGCTACATGGTCATAACATTGGTGTCATAGTATAGCATTTGCATTATACAAACCATCTGTGTTGAATATTGCAGAGTACTACTTATATATGCCAGATCAAGGACAACATTAAGCATCTGTCTCATTGTTCGGACATATTATGTATGTCCATCTTGTTTCAAATATGACTAACTTGTATCCTGTGCATATATATGAAGGCTCAGGCGGTATAGCATACAGCATACATCATTTGCATATATCATAGTATATCATACAGCATTTGCATCAATACATTTAGTAAACTCAATAACCCCCAAGCGTTATTCCTTTGTGCCAATGGATGCATAGAGGGGTGAAGACCTGCAAAAAGTTTCCATGGTCGATCTAGTAAAGAAGTTTCTGTGGAAGAAAATTCTGAATTAGGGTCAATTCTCTACCTGAGTGGGGGTAGCGGTATTCTGGGGCGCTGGATGCAGACGTGAACCATGTTCTGCCGCGGTTTAAATCGTCTGTGGGATCGCAATTCCGGTCATCTGACCGGAAGTGACGCGGTATGTGGAATGCACGATTGCGTTCCATAGGGCGGAAGTGCTAGTGGGCACTGTATGGAGCGCAGGTTCTGGTCACATGACCGGATGGGAAAGGGCAAATAGAGCGCAAGTATGTGTTCCAAGCGACATCACATGGTAGTGTGTGCATACCGGGAGTGGAACGTGCCTGTCTCTTTGTCAAAGGATGTTATTATTCCCACATATGCTTCGATCTAGTCCATATTGTTTAACTATTAGATGTTTGGGCAGCAAAGGACAATAAATAGGGGGGGCGGGTGTAATAGAATGGTGACATTAAAGGATTGCATAAGGAGGGAGGCGGGTGAAGGTTGTGCATAACAGCAGTGTGATTGCAGGGATGAATTCTAAATAAAGTTGTAAGGTCCCTGGACTATATAGGGGGAGTATTAAGACAAGTGGACGGTAGCCTATTTTAAACATGTATGTGAGGATGTCATTGTGAGCTGTGTCATTGTATATGTATGGCACTATTTAAGTAGGACTATTTAGTCCTATACGCATATAGTATATCACAGCCTGGCTGCGGGGATGATTTCTATGGACATTGTAAATCCCTTGAATATATAGGGAAGATATTTAATAAGTGGGCAATAGCCTATTTTATATTAAGTGGGACTGTTTAGTCCTATGGGTATATGGCGGAGTATATCAAAATGGGATATACCGGATAACCCATTTTTTGTTTTGCTGCTATAATTATATCAAATCTGGCTTGTACATTTTTATTTACTATTTATTAATTTTGTTATGATTATGATATGCCATCTCTGCCATCTGAACAACCCATTTGAACATGTATCCAATATTCTTCCAGATAACATGACCACTGATGAAGGTCCACCGTGACCGAAATGTCTGGTCAGAAATATTTTGTTGTTGACTTTTATATATACCACGGACAAATGGATGATGCAGAGATTATGAAATAAACCTCACTTGAATTGCAAAACTCTCAACCTGAGTGCCTCAATACTTTATTACTTTGATAAACGGCATAACAAGTCCTTGGCACCGGTGACACCCTTGAACAGAGTGCGGTTCCTCACTTTACTACAAATGACATACACACACAGACACTCAATGACAGACACGCATACATTTACTGACAGAAAGACAGATACATACACTCACTGACATAAATACACAGGCAGACACTCACTCAGTCAAACACTTAAGCACTCACCTCCCTGGGGTCCAGCGTGGTCCAGCTCCTCAGTCCTCCAGCGTGCCATTGTATGCCAGGGCCGGAATGACGTCATATTCCAGCATCACAGAGGGCGCACGAGGGAGGAGTGGGGAGCTGCTAGAACAGCCTCCCTTGCCGCCCGCCTCCTTTCCTCCGGTAATTTACTGGCAGAGCAGGCACCTGCCATCAGGGTAAGCAGATGCCTGCTCTGCCATATTTAAGAAGGACCTCCACCTCCTGGCCCCCTGTAATGGTGCTGGGGCAGCTCAAGAGTTGCTCGCCCAGGGCTGCAGCCCCAGTCAGGGGGAGCCCACCAGGGCACCCCCAGCAGCCGGCGCCCTAGGCGAATGCCTAGTTCGCCTATATAATCGATGAGGAACTCGCTCCAAATTGCACACTGCACGGCAGAAGAGCAACCTCCAACAAACAATGGAACAACAAATCCCAGCAGCTGTGTCTTTGCAAATAGGTTTTTTATTTCATTACAGGTTCCCAGAAAATGTCCTTTAACCAGGACGCGTTTCGGCATACAAGCCTTTCTCAACAGGTCTGTTAAGAAAGGCTTGTACGCTGAAACGCGTCCTGGTTATAGGACATTTTCTGGGAACCTGTAATGAAATAATATAAACCTATTTGCAAAGACACGCTGCTGGGATTTGTTGTTCCATAGTTCGCCTATATGGTTGCGCCGGCCCTGCTGTCAACCTCCCTGGAGCAACCTTTCTGTGATTGTGAATTATGTGCTGAAGATTGGATGGGGCGATTCACATTAATGATAAATCGGATGCTGTATCATTAAGCAATGGACCTCACACTAAAATGGCTGCCAACCTGCATGAAGCAATCTAAGTTACACAATGGCACACTGACTCCTGTCCTGCCTCTAAAACAAGTCCCCCCCTACCCCGCTGATCGCTGTTAGAAGAGTTCAGGTGCTCAATGAGTGCTGGCCTCTTTCTAGGCCATTTGACATCACTGTATGTCGGTCACATGGCTTAGCTGCAGATCAGGCTCTGAAACAGTTGATGCCGAGGTGCCAGGACTCGGACCCCTGCCGATCTGATAATGATGACCTTTCCTAAGGAGAGGTCATCCTTATCATTTACCGGATAACCCATTTAAGCCCATAACTTATCCAAGCCCACCTCCTCAGTTGCCTGCTTGCCTGCCAGAAAAAATGTTTGAAAGCTGAAGACAATTAACATCTATATTTTCCCCCAAAAATTGCATTTTTACCTGTATGATTCATTGCTAGATACTTTAAGGGCAGAACAAAAGACCCTATGTTCTTGCATAGTTTTCATTTCATATCCTATAGCTTTGTAAAAATTTACAGTAAGTTTTTTTGTCATTTCTGATAATTTTGTGTTTAATGATTAAGGGCTCATTTGTTATTTTTCCACCTCTTTTTGGCATATTTATGTCACAGATTTTTTTGCAAAGATGTTTTGCTGCAAAATCTGTGACTTTTCTCCTGCTCACACCACTTTTGCAATGTGGCAAAAAAAGGTGGTGTGGGGTGGGCAGGGAAGAGGGCAGGGCAGCAGGCACATCTCATTCATCATTTCCATGCTACTTTTGACATGTAAAATTATCTTCATGTACGTCATCAAGTGGACTGGAGTAGATTAAAGCATGTCGCAGGCTGGCTGCAAAAAACTCCAAAGTTATGTAGAGGCTGCGCCTCAACATACCTTTGGTGCATCCACCACCAGCACACAGGGATTAAGACCAGCGTATCAACAAATGCCCCCTAAGGAGAAAGGAACAACTACCAAAAGCAGACCAGAGAGGTGTAGAGCAAGACCTGTAGAGGTGAGCAGTCTACAGAGGACTTATGGACTCTATGGCATCTATGTTCAGGAGAAGACTCCAGTGCCTGAGCACACACCAAATGCAGATTGGCCCATCTGTATGTATCTCAACATACCACAGAGGAAGAGTGGATAAGCAACCTGTCAAATAATGAAGCAGAGGAGTTTGCCTGCCATTAGGGAAAACCGCCCTGTTGGTTGCCAGAAGTAAATTATACACCCTGTGCCTGGATGCTTATGTGTACTGTCAGCTAGAGAAGAGTAGGATAAAGAAGATTGCTTAAAATATCTAGGACACTTTTTTGGCCTATGATTATCCGTGCAGCTGGAGCCATTGAGGAGACTGGAATTCTTTATAACATCAGCTGGTCCATAACAAGTAAGACCTGTCTGAATTGTCATCATTGAGCCTCAATAAAGTATCATTTTCTGATACCTGGACTATTATTTCATCATACATTTGAACCGCAAGGCTAGTCACGATAACTGGGACCCGCTTCACACCGTACAACAGTCAACATCAAGGGCACTTCAACCCCTTTAATCCAGAGAGTGCTCAGAAGGAATCAGCTGCCTTCCTTTCTGTCACTGCACACTGACCCAGGGAGCTTTAAAACTGTGAGGGCCAACCACTACACCCATCAGGCTACCACACGCATGCCGGACACTGCACAATGCTCCGCATCTCCCTACAGCAATCATGCACTGGGGGAATGGGCAGTGGGCTGATATACAACCCATCTGTCCTATTACTTTATTTTGTTTGGTGCCTGATCTATTGGAGATTCAGATCTGGTTTGGGGACCTGGCTATTAAAATCCCTGTATGATTACCATTGCCAGTGTCTTGTTTGGCTCACTAGGTAGGTTCCTTGTCCCTTTTTTCCTGCATTTGCGTACCAATTCCTCTGTGCTTCTAACCCCGGCTTGTGTTCTGACCACTCTCTGTCTCAAGTGTTCGGTACTGTGCAGCCAATCTGGTTCTGATCTCGGCTTGTCTTCTGACAACTCTCTGTCTCTCGTTTGGTACTGCATAGCCCATCTGGTTCTGACCCATTTTCATAAGACTCAGCTTTTGTGTTTGTTTAGAGTAGGGGCCTTTGTCCAGTTCTGTAAATAAGGGCTTATACTGCAATTAGATAGGAAAAGCCGGCTGAGTTCTAGGTTAGGACTCATTGTCCTTGTCTGTCCTTACCTACAGGCATTACATTTAGTTTATCAGTGCAGTGACCTTATAAAAGATGAAAACAAATGAAGGATGCATGTTCAAACCAAGTTTTCTGGAAGGCAGTCTGTTCACGTCACAGGGAAAAAGGAAGATGTCCCTTGTCTATGCAACACACAGACACCATATTCCTTTCAACTGGCACCATGTAATGCTTGATTTGCCCTAGTATAGTGATACAAAGAAAATGAACACTTGACTTTCTGTTACCACCATATTTTTAGAGGCTTTCCCAAAGTAGACTGCACCTTTAACTATCTTTACAGTAATATAAAGTATAAATACTTTAAATTCTGTTACACTATATACTGTAACACATCTGATTTGAAATGTGAGGTTCTGCTGAAAAAGGGTAAAAACATTTTAAATGAGAAATACTTTTAAACTGTCAGAATTCTGGGAAATAGAAAAAAAATTAACAAAGTATTTTGTCCTTTCCAAGATTCATCCTAAATGATTGTTTGTGTATTTAGTATTCACAGAAATTTGGATCAAAATGTGAATGAAACTAAATTTAACAAAAACAGATGAAAGTAATGTACCATCCATTAAATTATTTAAAAAAAATCATATGTAGGATATCCTTAAGTGAACCATATTCCACTGCTCTTATGTAACTGGAATCCCAGCATTCCCAGTCTAAAAAGGATCTCTCTGATACTTTGAACTAAACTAATGCAACCCCTGTTTTTCCAATCTATAGCAGGGAAGGCAGCCCTGGTAAGCAGTTTGCTGTCCCTAGATACTGACCTGCTTACCAGATAAAACAAACTAAGAAAATCTAGGCATCTTACAAAAACTGAAGAAAGCATTTAGGAAGTAGAAAGGCATTCTGTTGGAAACTTTGGGGAACATGTGCATTGACACAGTAACCTATTTCTTTACACACTTTGGGGGGAAATTTATCATTTGGTGGTTTTGGTGTTAGTTTTAAGTCTGTCTTTGCTTTGTGAGGTTCTTCCAAATGTATGAAATGGTGCACAGTAATAATATATTTGGTGCAAGGGCAATGTGGTGTACACCTACGTCTGTAAAAGTGCACCAGGGGGTTAACCTGGAGGGTCACATCTTAAATGAGACTTAAAAAGGTTTTCCAAGATTTTTTCTTCTGATAACCTATCCTGACGTGCATAAGATTATGAGTATGAAAATCCTAAGCTTGGGGACATGGACTGGCTAGACATTCTCTGTCCACGGGGCTTCCTTAAGCTTAGGATTCTCATAAAGCCCCTGGCCGGTTTACCACCAGTGCTGCCCTGATGGTGGCCCTGCCAGCATCCAGTGATATCTCCACCATCAATTTACCTTAATCTCATTACACATTTGAAAGGATCTGATGTGAATTAAGCTGTGGAATTTGTCTGGATCACGCCTCTTCTCTGGTTGTAATTAGATTTGGTATGTTTTGAACTGCTTAGCATCATTATTAGGCTTCTGCAGTGCAGGAGTAAATAGAGATGTTCAGAATGTTCCAGCTTGTCATTTCTCTGTAGGAACAGCCTACCCTCATGACCTAAAATAAATTTAATAAGGGCTTGGAAAAAGGAGACTACTTTAACTAGAACATTAAAAATATACCTAGTACTGCATGAATCTTTAGCAAAAATCGGATAGAATACTTTAGAGTGTAGGTTGTGGGG